>NC_051142.1:459063-477090 GCF_014839805.1 Manduca sexta | reverse complement strand
TATAAAGAATTTTTAATTACAAAGTACTGTATAGCACTCCCCTGCGTTCCTCAACCTGAGACATAAGATTTTAGTCTCGTATTGCCTTATTTTGTAGCACATTAGTGTTATGAACGGTCGTATCCTAAAGAGTTCCAATGTCTCTAGTAGTTTTTTTTATTTCAACGCATTTAATATGAAACGCAAGCGCAATGTTTATCATTTCTGAAATCGACGGTCAAAGGTAGCGTGGCGAGAAAAAAATTGGATTCTACATGAGGATATTAAAGGCATATAATTTTTTCCAACATATGTTAGTCGATAGTGGTAGACATAATATGACCTAAACCTCAGTAGTTCGGCATTATAATATAATACAAGGCTAATATTATTGTTACATGAGTCCGATAAACTAATTGTTTACTGTTAACAGATGTTAAAATTGGCCGCCGTGGTCGAAATTCAATTAGGAAGGAATCAATCAATTATTTCTATTAAAATTTTCGCTATTCTAACTCAACACTCTCGCCTCCGTTATGGTTTATCAAAAGAAGTATTCATTGTTGTTTGTTAGTATATCCAGTTAATATTATTTAAAGGTAACGCTCTCGCATCCTCTCACACTTTAATCCACATTAATATACGTCGCATTCGTCCGTCCGTACATTGCGGACGACAAAAGCTAGACACGCGTGCAGAATTAAAATTACATACAATTTCCTACACGTTTGTTCTAGAGGAAGGTTCTCGCACATAATGGACACATTAGATTGTTATTACGGCACGCGTCTGTGTACGTATAATGAGGAACATATTTATTGAGCTATTAGTGCTTTATCGAATTAAATATGGGGCTTTATGTGGATTTTTGTCTCTTCGTCATTAGTATTTTGGCGATGTTGTTTATGTTTATTATTGTAGTAGTTAATTTTATCCAACTAGTTCTTTATTAAGTATGGGTTCCCAAATGAATTCTTGCCACGTCACCCTACTGCCTAAAATAGAAATGCCGACGCTCTTCGCTTTCCTATTATTATAAATATGAAGTTTTTTGTTTCGGTTTCATCCCTCAATTATTCAACCGATCATGACAACTATATATCTACGTTATCACGGGTACAGAAAAGGACGTAAAGAACCTTTTATTCAGAAAAATGGAGGTACTGTTGCCGAGGGATAAAAATGGTCAATATCGCGCTCAACCCGCAAGCCCGCACCCCTTTTACATGTTGTCATGCTTTTCTAAGGGAGCGTTACGACAGAAAAGCAATGTAGTACATACTAATTGAATTGTTCAGTCTTAATATTGTATGTACACCGACTGGCTGAACAATTCTAAGTCATTGATTAAACCAAACTAAACGATATACTCTATTACTAAGATCGTAACAGTGATATACAATTTTCAATCTTAAAATAATATAAATAAAAAATATCGTCATATGCATGGGACAATTCTTAACAGTTTGAATGAAAAGAATAAAAGCGCGAGATGATCGTGGGAGCAAAACCATGGAACATAAGATGTGTATCGCAATTAATCATAATATTTAAAATGCACGCCAAAACATCGACGATGTTATAACAATTCAGTTTCCAGATCAAGTGGTTCAGATATTGATTGAAAACAGATGCGTATTTTGTATTTTTGGATTTTGCATATCCTACGTTATTTTTAGTTACCGTGAATTTTATGTTAATTAATTAAATTTTAGACCATTTTGCTACTTATTTTCATATGTTGCAATTATGTAGGTGGTACTATGTGCGCGTTGGTTTTTGAATGTAACTGTCGTAGTTAATCGCTGGCTCTGCGTTATAATTCTATATTATATTTGATGTGCAAATTTGTATCACATGATTGTAAGTCTTGTTTAGTGAAATTTTTCTATAATTCCGAAGATAAATAAAGTAGAAACAATGTATTATTGTCTTTTCTAGTTTTTACTAATTAACAAAGTAGGAGCTAAGGTAATGTTAATAAAAATAATTAAATTAAACTAAACAGTTCGGCTATACAGGAACAACTTCCAATTATAGTAAATTATAAATACCTATATATAATATGAATACAACTTGTGTGGGCGATCAAAAGAATTTCTCTCCTAAAATTCGATATCTCGAAATCTAATCTCGAAGCTTAAAGCTTCTAAGTGATAATTTGCACAAAAATACAAATTGAAATTACTACCGATGACCCCTTCATGGCCATTTAATTATTATGTATTTCAAAGAAACACGTGAAAAACTAAAACAATGACTTATTACCTGACGTTTCCTGCATTACCGGCATTGTTTTGTTACTTGTAATTGCCCGTGACTTTAGATTCTGAATGCTGCGAAATCATGTACTGTTTATGAGCGGTCGTATCGCTTATCATCAGCCGAACAGCAAGCTCGCTTCGTAATTCAAAGGAAACATACAAAATTAAATCCATCAACACTGATTTTATTGGCACCTTTTTACGACTTTCAATGCCTTAAAAGATAATTTCAAATAATAATTTTGATATCAACTTGATAGGGTAAAGGACCTTAATAAAATTGTTTTTGAACTGTTTAATGTTTTTTGCCTTTTCATTAGAAGGCGTTGCTAACTACTTAGAATAATTCAGAATGTCAGTTTCAATTGGCTTGAGCTTGTCGTAATCTATGACGCGTGTAATTCATCATTCAACTTCAAAGGCTCTTCGATTAAATCCGTTGGTAAATGATGATAAAAAACTTTTGCTCCTCCTATATTGCTAATGCAAAAGCAGACGCTTATCTTTTATATTATTATATCATATTCTATTGCACTGCTCCTGATGGTTTTGGTTATTTAAAATACCTCTGAAGATTCTATAAATCATTCTGCGTATTATGCAAGTAATAAAACTTGTATGTATAGAAGACGATATCATGCTTTTTTATCTAAATACTGTGGTGCGCTAATTTATTATTCGTATGAGTTTGATAGGTGTACAAAGTAATTTATTATTAACGAGCTAAATATTAATAAAAAATAAAAACAATTTAAACAAAATCGCGCAAAAACAATATAATATTTAATTAAAAATGATGCAGGTCGATTTTCCTGTTATAAGTATGGGTAAGGCACATATTGATATATTTAAAATCTGAGCACGTTTGTATCAAAATGAGATCACAATCTAATTTCTGGTAAATATAACTGTAACCCAATTTCATGTTTTAACAAGAAACATTTGGAGGAAAAATGAGACTGCTTTCACTAAGGAAAACTACTAGTCTTTTGCGAACGAAAGATCGTTATGAACTTATAGAATTAGTATGAAATAATTTAATCTATTTCTGCCAGTTTTGTAACTTTTCAGAAATTTAAATAAATAAATGCCCAAATCGGTTAATGAAATTATAAGTTTGTACGGACTAAGGAATAGAGTTCAATTTCAAAAAGTATACTCGATGACAAAAATTGGCACGGTGCGTGGACTTCTCACAAATGTCATTCAACTTATTAATTATGAAAACATACACATGGTTTCTACGAAAAGTTTTGGTCGACATCGACTCACCAGGTACAGCGAAACCTGACAAAAATAAAATCAAGTTTTGCACCCAAACAACACGGAAAAACCCTATACAAAACTAATAAAACACAATAAAAAAATTTGGTTTAAAAACGTCAATTCTATATGTGAGCGCAAACGTTTTAAATAAATTAATCTTATCTTATATTTAAATAAAATTGAAATTAAACACGTATGACTCATTCCATGAACGTCATACAAATTACAATCGTTTTATTTTTAACATTGCCGAATTTAATGATACGTATTATTAGCATAAACTATAAATATATTAACTTTCCTTTACGGTTATGAGAATTACGCATAATTTACGTTCACTACCTGTTTTCGGTGTTTTAATAGAGCGGTAGTTTTTAGGACACAAACTACGTCAAAACAATTATCGTTGACTAATTTAGACTAAAACGTTGAAGTACCTTCCAAGTTATTCAACGGTTTCTTTCGAAATATAGCAGTCGAAAATCGTTTTTATATTCCTAGACCTACAACACTAATGGCAAGTAATGTAACCATTCATCCAAATATTATATCAGTTATTTTTCTAACGCATCAGAGATCATGGTGGCATAAAAATAAATTTAGTCTTTATTACGCACCTTAAATAAACTCTCCCCTACCATAAGACGCAGTATGCAATTTATCCAAATGCATCTCAATACTAAATTATCATAAAACGTAAGGTCAGAGGTCTAGCCAAAGCGCAATAAAACTTATCAGACATTTCTCTATAAACCCACTTAATATCCACCATTATACGCGTTACTAAATTGCATATACATTCGTGATAAAAATGCCTTAGAAGATTTGAAATAACTTTTGTGTACACTCCAACACACCGGCACTTACAGGGCAATGGCCCAGTTTTTGCGAACACTCGTAAATCAAGTTGGATGTGAAGTGTATTCTACATTTTGCCATGTTAGTTTTTTTACGATAAGTCTGGTAAATGATTAAATGTACTGATTGTAGTTAAACCAAATGCTCGTCCGGTTATGTTCAGCAAAAACAGCAAACAGATCTAAATGTACGTGAATTTTTATGGTATAATGTTTATTTATTTAAAATTAGAATTAAATCGTGTACAAGATATGTCGGAATAAAATATACGTAGTAAATATTACACGGATAATGTCTGACAACTGATTGATTAGTTTGACAATTATACAGATTTGTCTATGATTTACTAATTGTTCACAAACCTACCACATGCGTAGAATAACCTAAGACATAATAATACAATGATTTGTTCAATGAAAACCGCCATCAAATTAATTACAGAAGTCCCGTTATAGTGTCAATCAATCAACGTCCTTTTTGCCCCGAATTCTAACCAAAACAAAACATTGACATCGGCTTGCGGCTAATATTATGCTCAATTTTTTGTTGTGATGATTCCACAGTGCATACAAGCAACAAGAATATTCTGGCACAAAAAACATAAGCTTTATTGAGAGGTAATTCTATTATAATCAAAACAAAAAGATAAGTGTTTGACTAAGGATTATTTTAAGAAACTTTGTAAATAGAGTCATAATACAGTTAAGAAAAAGTGGGTAAAAGTTGTTGTAAAAGGAGAAAATAACATTAAAATTGTTGAAAATTATCATTTTGTTCTTACCGATGCAAAAGGGATTTATAAAAAATGGTTAGGTATTTTATAAACTAGCACACACATTTACGCGATAGTCTATCATTTATAGTTGGTTGACGTTGTTATTGCTGTACAACAATTTGTAACTACATATTTTTTGTTATCGAAATACAATAGGGCTTTGTACGTCGACATATCAAGGCATCCAAAACCCGATCATCAAGAGCAACTAGGTCATTTGAGCTACATCATTGAGCGTGGGATAAGTCATTTGCCATATTACTATATCCTCCTATTTATAATCTGTGATCTAACAGGACCATGATTAAGCGGGGATTACTGAACAATTCCGACATCTTGATGACATGTGTTTCTACCAAATTTAATTCGTTTATTCTATTTCTGTGTCCTTTTTAGACGTTTTCACTGATTACATCATGTTAGATCAATTAGTTAAAACAACTTTAAATATCACAGTAACGTGTTTCTCACAGACACCTGATATTATGCATGGTTTTAAAAGTTATTACTTTTATTGCTTGCGAAAGCAGCTACAATGATTTCAAAAAGTGGCTTTGTATTTTTTATACATTTCCCTGCACCTAATGGTAAGCTGAGTAGGGTCTGTATAGAATGTCGACTGACGAGAGGTGATTACCCTCGCCAGTCGCCACAATTATGCCGGCCTGTTTGAAATTTCATTATCAGTAGGTAAACTACATAAGCCACTAGGACAAATACTAGCGGGTACTGGTAACCGAAATCTGGGAAGTTGCGGTTGATAACGTATCATATAATTGGAATGTTAACACCATTATTATTGAAATCAGAAATTGGACGAATGTTCTGGACACTATACCAAGTCATGTAATAAGTGAAGGACAAAATATTAACATCTCTAATAATAGACTCATTTATATTGCATCCTTTATATACCAATTATAATATTTCGTTTTTTATTACATAATTTGCATGTGAAATTAGGAACATTTAAATCTGACCGATATATGCAACAACATTATATAATTTCATATGAGATTAGAGAACCTTGTCTGAGCGATATGCAACAATAAAATTCGAAGCGCTCTTTCCATACGATCATGGGAACTTTCCCTGTCAGTTCCGCTGTCAATTAATCAATCAATTGGTTATCGGAGAACGTATAGATCATCAAGTTTACTTACCTTATGCACGTAGGGTTGATTCAGGCAATCTCGAGGGTTCCACTTATTAGAAACCCGAAGATCTAACCAGGGTACTGAATGACATAACTTAAATCAGCTTCAGTTGCATTCGATTTATTTTAAAAAAAACCGTAAGATGATGTGTGAAGATTGTTTACCATAATTAATATCATAGCCTTTTTGTAATCGTATGAGCCTGAACTAGGGTTTCGTTGCATGCCTAATGCATTTCAGGCATCACTAAAACTTCTATTTTGGTTTACCCTTCACAAGATTACGTAACTGCATGTAACATGTGGATATAACAATATTTCAAGTGTAGCGAAAGGGAATCACTTTCACACGACAGTCCTTTCACTCATCACGTCGCAAAACGATCCAAAAATCAATTCTTAATACCTACACAGCACAGTTCAATTTGTATTAAAGCTGGTTCGATAAATTAGTTAAAAATAGTAGTGATTGGCGTGTCCGCGTGATCTTTGTAATGTTATTGGACGAGTGCGGCTTAGCAATTACCTTTCTCAATGTTTATCATTTCCTATGGTTTTATTTCTGTCATGGATGTGTGTTATACATATTATAAACTCAAAAATTAACTTTTACTAATTACTGGAATTGTTTTTAATACGATTAATTTATTAATAATGCATGTGTTAGTCAAATTAGATAGGTAATATGTTAAAGGCCTTAAAACTTAAGAGTTTTGTCCGAAATGAATTATAAAATGTGATTTCTGCCAACAACAAATTAACAAAAGTTTATCTCAATATTAATTATTAACAGTCGTAAATTTACAATGTCATCGTTTTCAGCAATAACAAAACAGTCATCTTTAACTTACTGGCTATATAATTACGAAAATGATTAAACTAACATCAGCCACTAATGTTTCGAATGCAAAACTGGTTCAAAGCAATGTGGGAATATGTTTTGTTTTGTAATCTCATCCATTGTAATCTTCACGTAAAGTCAAGAACAAATCGCTATTCAGATTATCTATAACTATTAGTTTAGACTTCCTGTAGATTTACATTGTCAAGGATATGTGGTATTGTATTTCTATAGTTTCAAGGATATAACTATCATATTTCTGTAGAGTGCGTAGCATATCGTGCGTATTATAATTTTAATCACTTGGAACACTTTCAATAATATCAATAATGGCGGAATTTCAACTCCAACTGATGTTCGTTTGAGATCTAAAGGAAAAACACACAAATATTGTAGACAATAATATTTCCAAAGAACGATAGACACAATTACCCATAATTATGGCCGACAAAAAATAACCTTCCGACGTTTCCAAGATATTTGAAAATCCCACGAACGAACACCTTTTTTACCCAGACATGCACAACATAAAAATCGTAAATCCAAAACAAACAACAATTTACAACGCTTTTTACGGTCTTTTGAGACCAGAACTCCGATGAAAATTCAATTCCCTTATGTAATGCAAACAAGATTCATAAATAATGGTTTTTCGAAGATATCCCAAAGCGATAAATAATTTTTTACACAGAATTCTGTGTATTCAGATGACTGACAACACAAACAAAATCAAACCTTTTTGTAGCAATCATATGATCGGGGAATATTTTTATGAAACTTAAAAATTTATGGACGGTGTGTAAATAGGTATTTAGAAAATATTCCTTAAATACTCTTGTTGATGACCCGATTAATTCGATTTGAAATGAAATAATATTCCAATAAATTTTCTACCAAGTTTAAATTCTTCGTAGGCATTATAACTTTTTAGTAATAATTATTAATGACAAACTCGAACTTTAATCCAGTTAATGGGAAAAACGTTTCATTAATAGAAATATTCGTAATAATTTGAGTGAAGATGAAAATGAACCCAGTGCAAATGTTCGTGAAGTCCCCAACCCATGCGGACAAGTACAGTGCAAACGCACATGTCAGTTTCCAATGCAACATTGCTGTTAGCATAAGACTAACAGCAGTCCAAAAGGAAAGACATGCCAGAGTTTAGACGCCACGACAGAAGCAACCATGCCATGCGTGGTCCTTACCAGGCTTTTGGACTGGCGCGGGGGCGGGAGCCTCGGCATCTTGCGCGGGGCCAGCGTTTCCGCTCTCTACATCTGGAACACAGTCAGTGATGAGGAAAGGGTTCCTGCTTGCTAGGTATGGGTTCATAATAATATGATATATTAGTTTTCCCTGAGACACGCCGAACTTCACTGCTCGGCGCCATAAAATGCGTGCTGCTGCTGATCCTGGCTTACAGGAGTTGTAGTGGTGGGTGTGCGGGCGGGAAAGTCTCTATAGGGATGGGTTCATAGAATAGTCATGCTAAGAGATTTGATGACTAAATGATATATTCTAGCATATCTAAGTATAAAATGTATGTTATATATCTAGTAGTAGTGAATATCTCATGATATAAGGTGACATTAACTCTTAAAGCTTGAAAGATTATGCTGTTCAAATTAAGCTGCTTCTCTCACTTGAAGCTTAAATATATACGTATACTTAATCATGTTTAGGAATGTAATGATAATACTATAATATCTCGAAATAGCACAATTAAACCCAGCACTTTATCACACTTATATTTTGGTGGCTTTCTTGCATTTAACAAGATTAATAATTTGATCACAAACGTACTGTTATTAAAGTTCAATTTGAATAAAATTAGAAAGTTTGTGTATAATTCCATGATATACGTAAACATGTTCAACTTTATAGTCAAATAAATTGGACGTACCAATAAAACAAGATTGTTTACATCTGTATCTACGTATTTGAGGAGTATTCAACACACAACAATATTTTATAAAAATGCATATCGAAACAATCAAAAATAGCGCTTATCCAAACTTAAAACAGTTTAAAAATAGTTGGCGCCAGAACAATATATACTGCAATTAATTAATCCGCTAGACTGGCTGCCCGCGTTCAAATATAAATATTTTAAATTAGAAATAATGGACAATGACGTCATATTCGGTGCGGTAAGTACGTGTATTTTTCCCCAGTATAAAAATTGCATATTAAAGTGAAGATTTCTGTATATATATTGTAAGTCATCGATTTTGAACTTAATTGTATTTATCATTAGATTCAAAGTAAACATTTTGGCCTGCTATTCAAAATGTAGGGTATGCGTCCTAAAATCTGCTTGAACCACTGATAAGATACCTACATAGTATTTAGACAGTCTAGAAGCAATATAGAAGTGCTGTATGTACTATGCAACGAATGTGCTCTCAAATTTCAGTATCTTAAATATACTTTCTATAAGTATGTTCAAAATACTGAAATTTTGAGCATTTGTATTATAATTTCCTAAACACAGTAAAAAAAGGTAAACAGGTAGGTACTTATAAGTTTACTGCGTCTGCGTATCGCATAACTAAAAATAGTGCTTTCAATATACATTAATTCTACAGCATATTTGTAGCAACTTCAAAGCGAAGAAACAAAACACTGTTCTTTAAATGCATTTTCATTATATCATTTTATTTTACGGATTGTACGTCATTGTATGTTATTGTTTGACGTGGTGGAAACGTGAGGTTTCAGTCATGTCAGTACAAACGCTGCACTGTTGGCAAAAGTAAATAGTGATGCAATTTACAAACTTAAAATTTTGAAGGTCTCTTGAAGGAGCGAACTCGGTATCAAAGAGTTTTTACTTTTTTATAGATCTATAGTAATGAAAATGGAGGAAGAAGTATGATCTTTTACCATGCAGCTTATTAAATTACGTTTGGTTTGTCATTATTTATAATTAATTAAAGTATAGGATAGTGTAGTATCCGTTATTTAAGTATTGACTACACAGTTACATGCTAGTTAGTTTATAAGAGAGCCTATTTTCTCGAACAAACTCTCTGTACAGTTTGGTGAATGTTTGCGTATGATTACAATTCTGTTAATAAATAAATTTGACCAGAATTATTTTTTCTTTCACGGAATAAAAACGCGTTATCGCTACCACCACTGTTGCACATTTATGTTGGTTTCGCCAGTCTTCGACGCAATGTCGCCACTCGGGAATATAGCACGATCCGAGCGAGCATTGGACTGAGTCTCTAACCCTATGTACAATCAGCAAAGTTGGCGGTCGACCACCCTAAGGGTCAAAATAACTTGGCAAATTTGTTTTACTACGTTAGGGAGGCGGGGTTCGGGATCGATTGCATAGATCGATATCAGTCGTAAGTCTGTTGGCTACCTGCAATGACGTTACGTAACACTACCGAACCGCTGCTGAGTGTATAATAGAAAACGAAATTAAAATTGATGCGCGCACGTCTATGCTATGACGATAATTCCTATACTTGTAAGATGCATATCGTCGGCGTAAGGAACGTAATAACAAAAGTTTTATAGTTTGGAGACAATCGCGATTTACAGTGTTTATATTGTTAAATTTTTGGCATTATTTTTAATAAATAAGAAACGACATTATGTTAATTATTTTATATCATATTATATGCCTGATTACCTTCTTTTTAACTTTTAACAAACCAAACTTTATGTTGTATTAAAAAATAATCATTTTAAAGCAATTTCCGCCATATTTGTCACAACTATATTTTGTTAGTAAATTATGATTAGCTACTTTTTAAGCCGTTTTTAGTTTTCGGTCTCTTTAAACCCCATAGTCTATAATTAATTTATTAAATAAATTCAATGGCTGTATAATATTATGATTGAATTTTGAATCGTAAAAATTTAAACTGTTCAGTTTATTCAATTCGTTCAATAATTCATATTATAATAATAAATCATAGTTAATAGATTTCATTATTTGAATTGTTATTTTATTTTATTTCAAAAACTTAGACGATAACATTTTATTCCAATCTCTGTATTTACAAATATTATGTATTAACATTAAAGTTAAAATAATTGACCTAAAATTATTAGCTTCTTGGAGATATTGTTTTTTTATTTCCTCTTAATGATCTTTTTATCTTAAATATGAATAGTTTTTGAGTTAATAACGAAATACCTTTTTTCATCCTAATTTGAACTATTTAACACCTTTTGAAGTAGTTAATTGGACTATTTATCGATATGCAGCGATTATTATTTATTGAATTTGAGGCGAGTTTAAAGATTTTATGTGTAGGTGGTAATATGCTTTTATTAGAGTAATATTGAAAGGCCAACATTTTTATTGCTGCAGATGTTGTTTGAAAAGAATAAATATATCACATAAAAATGGTTTGTTAAAGAGCGCATTTTTTATCAATGTTTGTATTGACACCGGTCTTACGTGGACGCATTTATCGTTAAACTGAGTCGATTGTTATGCTATTGAATTTAGAGGCATTTAAAGATTATAAGTGTAGGCGTAGATTTGAATTCTTATTACAGTAGTATTTGCAAGGCTAACATTTTATTGCTGCACATGTCCAGTTTGTAAATTTTAGTTACTTTCTTTAGCCAATTATTTAGTTTTCGCTGAGTTAAAACCCAAAGTCTATAATCAACTTACAGTTATTGATGGTTTTTAGCGATTTAATAGCTGCATATTATGATTGACTTTTGAATTATATAAATTACTTAAACAGTTCAGTTTATTTAATTCGTTAAATCATTCACATAATCATAAATTATTGTTATTCGTTTCATTATTAGAAATTATTATATTTTTCTCAATTGTTTTTTATGCTTTTTTGAACATTTTATTTACTTTTAAAGGACATGTCCGTTTTTTGTATGGGCGCTGGTTTTATGTTTCGAATAAATTCCAACCAACCTCAAACTTATTGAATAATAATGTGCCAAAAATTAGTAACTTGGAGTCATTAAATAATAATTTTAGACCCTTCATTGATAAGAAAAATAAGAAAGAAAAGTCATGGCTGAGTAATTCATACAAATAATTTCACGATTCGTCAAAAGATATAACTACCTGTTTTTTACATAAGTAAGTGTTATTATTATCATTTACGGATATAAAGGGAAAAATTTTAAAAATAAGAAAATTTGAAAAAAAAAATATTTGCAGTAAGTAATTATTTTCAGAGATAACTAAACAAGATTTTTGATTACTTAACTTTTTTCGGGATGCCTTCCAAATGTAATAACGTTTATATTTGCAGAGTTCATTTTAAGTGTAATATTTAAAGTAAATATTTTTTTTAAATCTCACAATCAAATCTTTCAAATAAAATGATTTATTTCAATAGGCTCGTTTTGTGAAACAGTCGATGAGGCTCACGCACATATCGCTACGATATATAATTATCAAAAGTTAAAATCGAATATAGTAGATAATATATTTGCAACACCAATAAATAATGAGATACACATGTAAAATGAAATTTCGTAGAAAGTCTATGTAAATAAAACACATTTTTTGTTACTTCAGTGATATGATTTAATTGTATTCATTACAAGTTTGATACGCTCAGCAGGCAGGTTGAGTAGAGTGTGCGCTCTGGATCGGTTGGCGATGAAGCTCTCATCCGCATCCTAGTGTATACATCGAGGGACAGTGGTTCTCTGTAATACAATTAAATTATATATTAATTACTAAAATCTATTATTCTAATAATATTTTAACGTAATGACTACAGTGCCAAAATAATAAAATTTATATGGGAGCAGAACGCCAGTGCGGCCGACACAAAATACGTGGGTCAAGTACGAAATAATCCAAATTAAGTAAAAAATCAGCTTTGTTTTCCATAATTGCACACATTTTATTGAGATAAAAATCCCAAATTTGCATTAAATCGGATTGTAATTCTACTTTAATTCAGTGCTACATATTATGTAGTTGTAAAAGAAACAATAATAACAGAAACCTCTGGGTTAAACTGGGTGGGACTTAAACGTCTATAAGCGGATCTTACAAACGCGCCGACATAGTTAATTACTCTAGTAAGAAATCATATTACCACTACTTAAAATCTTTAAACTCGTCTAAATTCAATAAACAATGGACGCCGCTTTCCGATAAAGGCGTCGACATGGAACCGGTTAACAAAAACATAAAAAATGTCGTCCTCTAACAAAGACCCTTTTATGTGAAATCTTTACACTTTTTAAACTGCACATGTGCAGCAAT
Source organism: Manduca sexta (assembly GCF_014839805.1). Taxonomy (NCBI): domain Eukaryota; kingdom Metazoa; phylum Arthropoda; class Insecta; order Lepidoptera; family Sphingidae; genus Manduca; species Manduca sexta. The sequence goes on along the minus strand of NC_051142.1, from coordinate 463,719 downwards.
AAAAATGTTGGCTATGCAATATTACTGTAATAAAACAAATTATCGCCTATCCATAAATTATTTATACTCGTCTATATTTTTGGCATTAAATAAAAATTATTAATAAAGGAGATAGAATTTCGGGCGTCTTCTTCTTTAAATTGGAAATTTCCTCCTTATTTCTTAAATAAGGAGGATTTAAATTGAAATTTCCTCCTTATTTCTTATTTTTAAGTTATCGAAGAACCTCTTTATCCTCTTAATAACAATTGTATTTTTAAGTGCCAATGAACACTAAAGATTATTTTTCTAGACGTCATGTTATCCAAATCGAATGAGCTATCACTCATATTTTTGGATCTTTATAATACATAAATTGACACCTTTTTGAGCTTATTGACTGGACTAAAAGGCTTACCGGCCTGACTTAATATATTCCCAACATTAAATTAGAGTTTACTATTAAAAGTTGACGGTAAAAGTTACGCTTAATGCTACTGCTGTTTCAATATCGAAAACTCTGAATTTTTAACTGAGATCAAGAAAAGATAGGTAACACCTATAAGTATAGTGAGTATACCCGTCGAAGTAGTTTATTTTTGCATTGAGTACTTTTAAGTTTTCCAATTATATTTCTTTTCAATATTTTGACATTTGATTATTCGTAAAGCAACTTAAATAACATACTACATAGATTACTACAAGTATGATCAATAGCACTATGTTAATTTTTGGCAAAAAAAACAACACAATGACTAATGATATTTGACCCCCACGATAGATAGGATAACTTAAGGATTAATATAAAATATAATAAGTAGCATATTGAAGTCTGTTTTACACAATTAAAGGAATAAGTATTCATCAAATCTCAATAATATTATAATTATATTTAAAAGAGCTTAAAAAGGTGGTCTATGTTGGCTTTAAATATAATTAATTATGATGACCAATAATTAAAAAGCCATAAACCGCGATTTTCTCAAAACTGCAAAATTTTAATTATTAGTTCTCTGCCCTGACGATATTTTTCCCACGCATATTAACATCCACTAGTTAAAAATTAATATTAAAATATTATATAGTATAGTATGACTGATTTACTTACTGTAATATTTAATTCCCGGAATATATAATCCATGGTGCAGTAGTCACATGACGGGTCGGCGACTAAGTAATTAAGAGTCCAGTAAACGAACATAAGTCTACGTAGTCGCAAGATATCGGTGTCCGTAAACGAAAAATAATTGTGAGCAAAATACTACTGGTACTCAATAGTTGCGTGCGCGTCGTCAATCAGTAAAATACAACTAAAGTAAACAATAATAGTTATCTGCTGTTCCTTTCGCACATCTCCAAAACTGTCGTAATTGGTGAAATATGAGACAGGGGCGTGTCTAAATATCTCGGGACATTAGACCGGTCAAGCAAAATGTGTTTGGAAGTGTACTAGCACCAACTTGTCCGATTGTACACGCTACACCGGCATATCAATCAAAACCCGCGGTGGCCTTCTTCGTAATAAATATAGTTTAAATTATGTAAATTATGATACAGTACTATAATTACTTACATAATGTGTTACAGTTACTGATATAATTATTTCAAACTAGATTATTTTTTGCAAATCTAAGTAGGTATGCGTGTAGTGTTATTGAATTTACCTCGTTAAATTCATAAAGTGAACCGTCAAACAATACTGGACTAAATATGTAATGTGTTAGGGTTATTTATGTCTTTCTAAGAGTAGGAACAGTTAAAGATGATCAATTGAGAATTGTGGTTGAATGTCGCACAGACGCTGTCAACTTGTCGAGAAACACCGCTATTATGAAATTTTAAATAGGCCGAAATAATTGTGTCGACTGGCGATGCATTATCTGGACCCCATTTAGCTTATCATCAGGTGCAGTGGGTCACTTTGCGCTTCAATTATAATAATAATATCAGCCCTGTATTATATACTTGCCCACTGCTGAGCACGGGCCTCCTCACTAATGAGAGGGATTAGGCCTTGTCCACCATGCTGGCCTAGTGCGGATTGGTAGACTTCACACACCTTCGAAATTCCTAAAGAGAACTTCTCGGATGTGCAGGTTTCCTCACGATGTTTTCCTTCACCGTTAAAGCGAACGATAAATTCACAAAGAATACACACATGATTTTTTAGAAAAGTCAGAGGTGTGCCCATGGGATTTGAACCTGCGGACATTCGTCTCGGCAGTCCGTTCCATACCCAACTAGGCTATCGCCGCTTGCGCGCTTCAAGTATAAAAAAGAAAAATATGATTGGAGCTTGCACGAGCTTGGGATCGTGTTCTACATTTAATTAAAATGGAATCTAAAAGAACGGCTGCCAGACTTCAAAACACTGTGAGCTCATTCTGCGTATACCGGACAGTCAAAAGCTAAAAAAAATATATTATAATCAAAAATGTAGGTAGATATTAAGAAGGAAGTAAATTTGACTTTTCGAACACCAGCAACTCAGTCCTCCGTGACCACGCAGGCTACAGTCTTTGAAACGTCAGGAAAACTATAATATAAAAAAACCTATGATAAAATCCGTTTTTTATTTCAATGACGTTTTAGTTAGTCTAAATCCTGTAATTCCATTATAATAGATTGTTTATGAAAGGACGATTGTTTTTTAACGTCCGTAAATCAACGGTTAATACAAAACAGTTTAAATCGAGTTATCTGAGTGTTGCAATAACAAACAGTAATTACGTTTGGCACGATATCTACGTTTTTATAAATAGATTTAATGGGTTTTGGCGACTATTAATATGAAACTAGACCTGGTTGAACGTACCGACTTTGTTGACACTGGCAAAAAATACCATTGTCATCTCAATTTACGATACGCGCTAAGAATGCAACGATTAGATAATGTAGCAAGTTTCAAAGTTTAAGGCCACGGAAAACTGATAAATTTGCCTCGAAAGTAAATACATGAACACAAAAGTATATCTACTTTAATTCATATTGTTATGCATAACACTATTCTATATCTATACTTAATATAAAGAGATGAAGAGTTCGTTTGTTTGTTTGACCGCGATAGTCTCGTTTTGAATTCTTTTTCACTAATAGGAAATTACATTACTCTGAGTTCTATAACTTTTTATCTCGGGAAAATATAAAGCGGACTTTTATTCCGAAAAAACTTATTCACGCAGGCGAAGTTGCGAGCAAAGCTAGTATGGCAACAACAATATGGAAAGAATAATAAAGTTAGGTTAATGCCCTTCGATATTGTTGTTTTCGATAAATTGTTAATTAATAAATTCTTACTCAAACTATCATTTAAGGAAATTCAAGTAATGTAATATAATGAATACCATAAGTGTGTCGTCGCAATATAATTTTTTTAATATTGCGTCGACACAACAATACATAACCGAACTATACATTATATAGAATAACAGTATATAATATATTATATAGTTCCTCATGTATTTAATAGTAACAATAAATTGATAAGCGTTCGAATTGGGTATCCTGTAATCACAGTATATGTGTTGAATAAAGAATAAATAAATAAATACAATAAATACGTTACATTTAGAAAATAAAAATAGTTTATGTTAACATGCTATTTTTCCCATCTCATAGCTAATTTTTCAATTTACAATAAACATATCTACTTAAAATCTTCTTTTATTTCCTTTCCTAAAACTATATTGCATAAACTAATGCTAGTAATGCACTCTGTACGCAATTTCATGTTATTATTGCCCATTTGTGTTAATTAATACACTGTTTTGCCCATAATGGACAAGCATAGCCGATAATATGAGCACAAAATTGAAACCGAGTAGATAGAGGTCCTGCAGTTTATTGTTCACTCGTTAACATATCAGGAGTTTGGGCTGAAACTTATAGTATAGTAATATAAATTTCTAGACACGATATACAATCATCTAATCTATACTAATATACAAAGCTGAAGAGTTTGTTTGTTTTGAACGCGATAATCTCAGAAACTACTGAACCAATTTTGATTGTTTTTCCCTAATAGAAAGGTACATTACTCCTGAGTGCTATAGGCACTTTTTACGAGAAAATACTTATACTGGAAAACGTCGGGTGACTGCACCAAAAGTTAATATTAAAGTATATCTACAATACAGAGTGTATTTAAACTATGCTTCATCGTAGGTATTTTTAATTTGCTTCTAGTATACTTTATTTATTAAACAGAATTCATTGAACTATGCTTCCTTAAAGATTTAAGTATTTTATTTGCATCTAGTATATTTTATTTATTAAACTAAAAAGAAATCATTGTCAATTGGCTTACAATTTAAATCTAAATTCATCAATCGTAAAACTATTTGTACAATTGATATAGTTTTTCGATATATACGAGCTTGTTGGTTGAGTTCAATAATAACATTGGCAGCGTCACTAATTCTAGTATTATTGAAGTAATCAATAAAGTGTATGATTTATGGTACTATGAAACCATGGCGCTCTGAAATCATAACCTTGAATCATATCAAATTCTTGTGGATGTATTGCTTCTCTTAGTATAGAAATTATATAAACTGTAACTATATTGTATAGCTGGACCAGAACTTGACTTAATATTGGCACAAATAATTTGAAATAGCGTTATACATTTACTTGTGGTAGGTCTCTCATGTGAGAGTCCGCTTGGGTAGGTACCCC
>NC_051142.1:420026-458563 GCF_014839805.1 Manduca sexta | reverse complement strand
TTGATTTGTCACCTTTGCCCTACGCATGCGTGTACTTTGTAAAATAATTGACTTTAGAATAGAATATTTAATATTTGAAAGACACGAACATTGTAGAATGACAAGTATTATAATATTAAGGTATAACGGCATGGACGTAAATCACGTATTGTCTATTCAATATTCATGTTGTCTATCAAAATTTTACCTTAATTTATATTATTTTTATTTATATTATCAAGGAAACCTATTTATTATTCAATTAGCTAAAGTTAATATTTCGTCTCGCGTCAACCCTCGGTGTGAATTTGTTACAGCTGTACGGTTACTTAAGCAATAGGTTCAAGAGATAAATCCATTGTAAGAAAACTACAGACGCACACGTGTGTATGCTAATTACATAATGAAAACATTATGTACAAGTACTTTGGCGGCTAAACACGGGGCCATGACATACAAATGTCATTAATTTTGAGCTAAACATTGAACTTTAACTGCGTTGTGTAATTAAATAATGTATGAAAGGATCTCACTGACGCGCTTTAGTTAGGACATAACATGTTTAAAGGCGGTTTCGAACGAAATACCGCTGTATTCTATTTATATAAAAATGAATCCCTATTTCCCTTGGTCACGCCATCACGCGTGAAAGGCTGGACCGGATTTGCTATTTTTTTTTTGTTGTGTTTGTTATTGTCAGGAGTAGGTTCTTATGAAAGAAAAAATTAAAAAAATAGCGCGGAAATTTAGAAAATTTAAGAGAACTTAACAACAATATGAATTTTACAAAACTGCAGTGGTTTGAAATAACTGTCAGCGATCGACAGAATGTGCGCATGCATACATAGTTAAGACAGGACAACGTCTGTCGGGTCAGCTAGTCGGTTTATAAACATAGGATAAAAGTTTACAATTTCTAACTGAAATTAAAACTATTATTAGATTATTAGCCGCTGTTTGCCTGCAATGTTATCGAAACAGCGTCGAACAAGCAGGTCCACAAACCATCGCCTGGAAGATTTATTAAACATCAGAAACCACAGGAATTTAATGCTAAGGCGCCAGCGCTTAGGTATCGGTATAGTCCGCCTATATCAGAATTCTGTACTCGCCCTTTATGTATGATTCCTTGACTATAACGCCTTGTAATATTCTATTTTATCTAGACAGCCTGCTGGTATATAGCAAGATAAGTAAATTATACTACTTATTTCATTAACTCAAGAAAAATACTTATTTTAATTGCGTACGTATATTGCATAGGTAATTAGGTAATAAAATATATTATCATTTCATCTTATGAATTTATTATGTTACTTAATAACAATTATTCCATCCTTCTCGTGTCTGAATCAATCTTTCTGATTTTTTATTCATTAATCTGACGCGCCAATCTGTCTGGTAGGGTCTGCGAGCACACTCAGATAAATAAAAAATATTTCTTGGGTAAGTAATAATATTATTAAATGCAATAATGGTTCCAGAATAATGGCAAAAATAATTATGCTTCTGATTATTGTCATGTACTTATGAATGTTGCCATTTATAAAAATAAATGCCTACTTATATAATATATTATACAGAAATATTTAATACGTATTATGTTTCTACCTACTCGTATTAGTTGGAACGAGGTATTAAAAGAAGAATCAGAAATAGTTGTGATATCTCGCATGTCCATTCCATTTATGGTTTAAAAGTCATTTATAATATCAAGTAATTAAAAAATGATTAATTTATGAGAATGCTCCCATATGAATTCACATAATTATAACATGCACTCATTGCTTATCACTGACCGCTGTACAATCTACATAAACCATAAAACATTGACATTTCATAGTTTTATCGTGTTAATTAATTTAAAATAATGCGATCGAGGTCTCCATGATTCACGTCGCATGAATATTTATAAACATAAAACGTAACGCTAATAACTAAATGGCTTATAGTCCAATGCCACGGCCGCAACAAAAGTTTTACTGACTCCTACATTCAGAGGATAATCCGATTCCTGTGATTACAGAATTTCTAAGTATTACAATGGTTATTCGATAATCAGTTATGAGGCTTTATGTTTGTTGTTCGCAACCAAAAAAGTGTAATAAGTTTAATTTATCATATTAAAAACCCAACCGCCATTCGTGACGGTTCAATGGCGTTGTACGTATATAATTTGTGAATATTAAAATTGTGTTAATATTAATGGCAACTTATCAAAGTTTGCGCCAACAAATTGATAGTTGTTTAAATGACTAACGATGCACAAATTATATTCAAGAATTGATTTGCAAATGATAGGTTGACGACTTTCAAGGTTTTATAAATCGCAAGGTGAAGGTCAGATAGGTGTGCTTTTCAATACTAGTCTACTTTTATTTTATTTTTGTCTTGTCTTCATATGTATTACAAGCAATGCTACTCTAAATCCGCGATTTTGAGAGAACTGATATAGATAACTAAGACTCTTTGGAAGACTTTATTTAACTCGTCAGCAAATTGAGCACGTTCCTTACTTTATATTGTAAATGCGTTTTCAAGCTGTGGTTAAAATTAAAAAAGAAAACAAAATCTTTACTTCTATATTAAATACCTTTCGTAAAGCCAATTGCAAAATGATCTGCATCGTTCATGACCTACCTAAAAAGAAGGCATCAAACATACCGCTAACTGCTCTCGCGTGACATTTCGGTATTAATTACTGTTTACTTGACCTATGACATAATGTTAACAGAGCGGATGAGTCAGGAGGTCGGCGGTGCGGGCCCTGATCAGTGCTCACGCGTTATGCAGTCACGAAATTATACATGTAATTGAAGGCATAGGTTCTAAATAGTCGTGTAACTCGTAAAGATTAAAATACGACAATACCTGCATGACCCTTCTGTTGTGCATAGAAATTTACATAATAATTATTGAAGGTATGTTCTAGAAAGGATATGGAAGGTCTTAATAGGTAAAGGACCTGAAAAACGGGACAGCTAGCGGATAGGATGGTTGACGTTCATGATAAGATGTTCAGTAGTGGATAGCGATACACCGAAATAATTAAATACTATCTTGTTTCTGAAGATAGCATGTTCTCGTCCGCTGGTTCATACAAGAGTTTAAATACCAACCATTTGAGTTGTTACTCCATCGTGATATAATTTAAATATAATTCTAAATCTTTGCATTGCGACTTATAATGCCGTTCCGTTATTTAGTTTGTATGTTAAATCGATTATCTCCTTTAAAGTTGCATCTCAGGAGTTAAGGTTTGTTTTTGCTATAATTGCATAATGATTGAGAACCTCACCATAAGATTAAAGATAATACGCGGTTAACATTCAATTATAAATATTGTAGCGAAATCCTCTCGACATTTAAATAATTATAATAGACTTTTAAAAAATCTAAATGTTACAATGCGGCAACCATTTGTAACCGATAGGTACAGGGTTTACACCCACATGTCAAACATCTCATCAATTTCATTGACTACATGAAGAAACGTTGTTCTTTCTTTGCAATTTTATAAAACTAACACTCGAATAAAAAATAAATGCCTTAAGTCAAAATTTTCAATGCTGTCAAGCATATTATAGGGAGGAATTTGAATTATGTATTAATAAAAAATTATGTTTGTTTTGCCAACAGGCTATCGGTCATGTGTCGGGTGGCCACATCAATCCAGCGGTGACGGCAGGTCTCTTCGTCTCTGGGGACATCAGACTGCTAAAGGCGATCTTCTACATCGTGGTGCAGTCGCTGGGAGCCATCGCCGGAGCTGCTTTCATCAGGGTATGTAGTTCTAATACAAACGCTGTTATTGAGAGCATATAATTCGCTACATGAGATTTGTCTAAAATTTAATTTATGGACAGTTGGCACATCAAGATAGATGTACATCATTTAACATTAAATGGAAGTCATCAGGTTTACATTCACCCTTCCCTGAAGGTATGTGATGCGTGTCCATTTAATAAATGTAGATCACATAGAACATATACGGTATTGCTACGTTTAATTTGCGATTTCGCGCCATTTTCCTACGCTAACAAGGCGCAACATCCACATTAACATTCTAATCTCCTTACTGGGAGCATACACGATTGAAAAGTGTCTCGCTTGCCGTGACACTGATGATCTTACTGCAAAGGAACAAATCACACGACCTTCAGTGTCCACACACTGTGCCTCTCAAATGTGAAACTAAGCTTTCAAAGCGCGTGGCATCTTTATGAACTTGGCACGTGGGAATGGAATCTCATTTTAAAGTCGTCGACATTTTGATAACTCGCTAACTCTTGCAATGTATCAATAAATAAAGGAAATGTGAGATCCACACAGCTTCAAACTACCAGGTAATATCCAGATGAAACGGATACATTACATAATACAAGGTTCATGTCTTAAAACGATTGAAAACACGCGGATACGAAAAGAACAAAGATTGTAAAAATACTAAAAGATATTTAGTCTTCGAAACATACATACCTACTGAAATAGTTCTGTTTAATAAATTCTGTATCGAATAGGCCGTTTATGTATGAATATAGCTCAATGGACATTATCCTAGAATCTACCACGCGACGTAACAAGTGTAACATTTTACTTATAGCCTCTAATTGTCGAGCAAACATTGCTGATGGGATACGATCGATTCGTCCGATCACGAATGTTTATTTGCATGTTACCGCACTTCAATATTGCATAGCGATCACGGATTGATAATTTAATCTGCGATTTAACGACCATGTCTTAACTTATTTAATGGCTACTAGTTATTTATTAGCAATTGTTTTTGCGTCTTGTAAAACTATTTACTTTCGATGGCTGTTTTGAAACACTGCAACGGAAATTAGATTTCTACCTGCTTATAAATCAGGAGCGGTTTGGCCTAACACGTTATCAGAAAAGTATATAAAGTTCTTTGTTATCGGCATGGATGCAAACGCTACTGCCACGGTGGTGAAATTTATAGTTTTCGCGCTTGTTATAGAACGATAAGGAAACTTATTCGCTGCGAGGCGATATTATTCTCTAAGATAATAATATCAGTCCTATATTAAATGTTATTTTATGGCTGGGAATAGGCATTTATTACTGAAAAGGGTTTAGACTTTAGTCCAGCATGGCCTAGTGCGAATAAGACCATTTCACTTACTTTAAAAAATTTTGGAACCTAATATGGTTGCTTAGAATCTCTAAAACATTTTCGCTCTATCGCATAATGAAGATAGATTGGAATTCTTAGATCACAATTCACTGATCACCTTTAAATATTATGATTAAAACTTATTTTCGTTACAGTTGGCTATCCCTGAAAACAGAGTGGGTGGTTTCGGCTTGACCAAGCCCGGACCTGGAATTACTGACCCTCAGGTAAGAGAATGTTACACTCTTATAATTTTTCACCTTTAAATCGAAAAAATATTTAATTTTAAATTCTATTATTTTAAAATTAGTAACTAGTTCTTAGTCGTACTAGGTAGATGGTGAGGTAGCTACCTCAGCCACCCAAGATGGGCATCACTTAAATAGAGGCGGGCCACGCTGAATCTATGCCTGTGATCAGAATACAACGAATCATAATGATTTGTTATGTTTACGCGAATGTTAGACATTTAAATTAAACTATTTTACGGATTTTATCGCGGTTTTAATATTTTACTTTTCTCCCGACGTTTCGAAGACTTTGCAGCCTTCATGGTCATTGGATTGATCGGGGGATTGACCCAGTCCGTAAAATAGTTTAATTTAAACAACGAATCATAACAAACATTCTAAAATTCTGTTAACAGTATAGTAAATATTCTGGTGTAGTATGATTCCGTATCGAAAGCGGCGATAGCCCAGTTGGGTGTGGAACAGACTGCCAAGACCAATGTCTGCAGGTTCAAAACCCAAGGGCACACACCTCTGACTTTTCTAAAATCATGTGTGTATTGTGTATAGTATAGGAGGCCCGTGCTCAGCAGTGGGCGAGTATATAAAAAAGGGCTGATATTATTATGATTCCGTATGATTAACTGTCCACTGTCGGCCAGGCGCTGCTGATCGAAGCGCTGATCACGTTCGTGCTGGTGCTGGTGGTGATGGGCGTGTGCGACGGGCGCCGCGCCGACCTCAAGGGCTCCGCGCCGCTCGCCATCGGGCTCAGCATCACCGCCTGCCACGCCGCCGTCGTACGTACAATATTATTTACAGGATTACTCTAAACCTATAACTCCATGGATCTACCTCCATTCAATTTCTGAAAAACACACGTCTTAAAAAGAGAACGGTTAATATCTATTATCTACCCTTATTTTAATTATATTTATTGTGTTCGATGTGAAGTAACTACTGCACAAATTACAAAAGCTTTATTTTAAAAAGAGTTACCTCTAAACAATTTGTTTTGTTCCCATAAAAAATATAAATGTATAGCAGAGTAAATTATCAAATTCTCTATGACATTTTGTTTTTGTTCCCTTCAAATATAAATCTACAGTAGATTGAATTATCAAATCGTCTCTATGACACTGTACATATAAATGAGGGCAGTAATAAGTAAGTACGCTTGTTTGTTGAACAGATTCCTTTCACCGGCTCCAGCATGAACCCCGCCCGCTCCTTCGGACCAGCTCTAGTGTTGGGAGACTGGACCTCGCATTGGGTAAGTCTGACAGTTACTTTAATATTCGTGTGTGGGTATTATCGAACGTCCTTTGCTCCATGAGGAAGTGTAATCCATAATAAGGTAGATTAATAGCTAATTACATCTGTGTAATCAGGATTCGATGTAGGTTGCTCTGGAAATCTTTGGAGCCACCACCATGTTCAGCAGTAAACATCTTGCGTCTGACCACGATGTCGATGATGATAAATCAGGATTCTGTGGTACACAGTTACTTAGTATGTTTTGCTATGTTTATTAGACAGCATTTCTGGACACATACGTCCTGGTAACCTTAAAAAAAGAGCGTATTCCCACCTAAACATCACAACACATCTCTATGCCTCCTGGTATTGCAGATGTTAATGGACGGCAGTGATCACTTACTATCAGGTGAACCGTAGGCTCATTTGCCCTGTACCATTAAAAAAAGACTGAAGGATACCGATTTATGTAGAATAATTAACATGAATGAAACAGCGAATTTGACATTTCTATTAAAACTAGTTGTAGTTACTAGTTAACATATTTAATTAACTCTGAACTATATTATGCGCGCATTTAAATACCATCTTGATTTGCCCGACAATTTCAATACGTCACATAAATCACATCATCAAGTGTTCGCGGCGGACCTCTTAATGATTTGCATACGAATGGCATTATGGAATCATAAGTTCAATCAAAGACCAATACGTAATATGCTTTCACTTTACTCACGTGATCCTCCAATCCAGATTGTTCTAATGCTATTAGTTTCAAATGGAATTTGCTGTGATTATTAAACAGAAATTAGACATTCAATGCTGCGGAAAAAAGGAATGTTTATTACGTGATTGCAATGGGATTTACGTTGTTCAAGTCTGTAACACGATCACTGGAACAAAGATACTTATTACCATTTGCGGGCATTTTTTAAAAATATGATTATTATTGTATTTATATCTAACATGGCTTTAGTATATGACCGTGGTTAACTTCTACAACCATTAAATTATGTACAAACATACAATCTTCACTGGACTATAGTCGCCAACTCGTAGATCGATCCGATCATGTAACATTCATAAAATGATTAGTTTCTCACGTCTGATTTTTATTAACCCATTAGTCTAGTGGCATTTGTGGCAAATATTATTTGCGCAGCATATGGAACAACGACCATCAATATCACTAAATGTAATAAAATTTAATAAACCATAATAATAATTTTACATAACATCTCGTTTTTCGATAAAAAACCTCTTGCCTAAATTGCAGAGGTGCATTACTAGTATTTTTATGAAACTATTGCGACAAGTAAATTAACCACATGATTTTATTATATACAACATTATATATTTGGACTACAAAAGAATTATATTTACTCTCTTATATACCTCATATTCTTCTTTAAATTAATTAGACGAGCACACTGCATATTGTTACATAACATTACTTAAGTAAATGATTCCTCCACACAAGTTAAGTTTTTACTTTATAACGTGATGTTAATACAATAATGTATTACAAAGTAAAATATCAGTTTATTCCATTAAGATATTTACTAGTAAACATCACGCAAAGGTCGTATTCGTTAACGTCCTGTTTTAAATTTATTTTAACTCGGGTCAATATTTAAACACCCAGGTACACGAAACAGTGACTATACAAACCTGCTTACAGAAAATACTTATGGTTCCACGGGTTAAGTACTCAATTACAATCAAATTTCATTCAGTTTTATATATTTATAATAGAAATTAGCTAAGATAATTACATATACTACTATCCAAGATCATTCAAATTGACAGTTTTTTCATATTAAATACAACATGGCAAGAATAACACTTGTAATGCTATGATTATTCCGCTGCTCCCCGGAAATCTCTTTTGTCCCAAGATAAGTAGTCAGGTGATCCCTACGCTACATTTAAGTTAAACGATTAAATCACAATACATTATGCGAAAAGTGTTTTATTTTATTATATTATTACAATAAATATTCATGCAATAAACACATGAAATTTTCTCGAACAAAATGATTACGCAGTTGTTTTTAAGGTCGATTAAATTTGTACAATGACATGTGTGTAATAAAATTAAATATGTCGTGTAAACTATGAAAATGTAGAGTATCTTTATTTCATATAACAAATAAAATTATTAACAGGTGATGAAGATTTTAATAAAGCATGCGTTCAGTAAGGTTTTTAGCTGTATTAACTTCGAAATCGGCAATGCGTTTTTAGTTTTAGTAACATAATAAAATTCATTAAATATACCAATATATTATTATGTCCAAATCAATAATATATTATTTTTATAATAGCATGCTGGTTTTATGCAATCTGTTTATTGTAATAAGAAATTATAAAGTAGACAGTATTGTTGTAAGATTCATTGTGCCATTACGCTTATCTCGATCATTACTGAATTATCCACGCGTTACAAAACAAAGCCATCTATGTAGGAAAAACCTAATTTTATGCTAATGTTATCTACTTAACTTCCTTCTGGTTGTGTAATCGATAAATAATATGCAAGTGACTTAGCATTATCCAACTTATGTTACGTAGATTTTAACCTTAATTATGTAGACGTTAGGTAAACCTAAATCCAAAGGGAAAGCCTCACGGCCCAGTAGCACATAGGTAACATGTTGACTACGAAAGAATTACTAGAAAACTATTCAAAAGAATTACAGTACGAAACTAAAACAAAGCACAGCATCGGTTTTGCGCAAAGATCATAAAAAATAACTCCGGTTTTTATTAGGTCCCACAGCAATTTTAAAAGCCTCCAGGTATTGAGATTCGGTTAAGCAATACCAGGCAAAGCTAGTCTTTAAATAGGCGAAAGCCTAAGGCCAAAGATCTCGTGATCCTCTGGCTTAGGAAACACGTCAATCGCTGCCAGTTGATATCAAAGGGCAAAAGTCAGTACATAGTTTTTATGGTTCAAGTAATTCACGCGTTTAACTAGTTCTCCATTAGGTCATGAAATTAGTCGATCGGTTGTTATTCGGTATTTCGAGATGGTAATTTGGTGTGCGAGAACTATAGAAATAGTTTTTGGTAAATAATTGACGTTGTATAGTTTACGAGTCATGGTATCAATTGTTATAAAATTCTAAATTAAAATGTCTCGACATGTTTAGTTTAGTATACCGCCATTTTTAATATAAACAATCCCAATCGCTTTTTTCGATCTATCTCAAAAATGGACCAATCAGAACAAAGTTTTTGTTGACATGAGTTTGATTGTTTCGTTCTCGGAATCGAGTTGAAAATTGACATTGGGATAGTTTATTGAAAACAGCTGTTATTGGATCAGTGCTTGAAAATTTTATTCATTTGTCTAAATGGGAGGCATCAGCGATAATATGCACGCACACTAAAATAACCCCGTATTTAAGCATTGCAGATTTTAATGTACCCTTTCCCTGTTGCAGGTGTACTGGGTGGGCCCGCTGATCGGCGGCGTGGTGGCCGGCGCGCTGTACAGGTTCATCTTCCGCATCGGCAAGGCCGGCGAGAGCGGCTCCTACGACTTCTAAGCAGACTCGGTGACCGCACCGACACTCGCGCCGTCTCATTTGCCTCGCGCATACTTTGTACAACGAGATTTTTTTATATTAAAATATTGTGAAAGATCGCGCCATCGGTCTTGTTCGATGCCAAATATTTTGGGTGATGTATTGGGAAAATGTAAAGGAGGCTTTATTTATATACAACAGAGTATTTATCTTTTCTTGGTCCCAAGTATGCGTGAGTCGAATATCGAGCTTATATTCGAGGCGGGCTTGGTATAAATAGAACTGTGTGCTTACCTACTTTGTCAGAAACATCAGAAACAAAAACAATATCTCCGAACCGATCGACACAATCTGATGAACGATAAGTGACCTGTAGCATAATTAAACCTAGGGTATGTAAGTGTAAGTCTATTTATATTGTGAATAAACTATATCTAAGATAATATTAACGCCGCGGCCGCAGTTTAACCGTTCGTCAAGCGGCGGTCGCGGTCACGTGTTGTATACAAAATAACATGTCCATACTTGAGTGCCTGTGCCTATGTGATTATGTGAGGATAATATTAAGTTTATACTTTAATCAAATATCTCACATGTTATTAATATAAACATTTTAATTATTATTTTGTTTTTTATTTTAACCTATAATTTTTGTTATGCAACATACTGAAACTAATATAGTTTTTAGCGAACGATTATAGAACTTAATGTTGACGGAAGTGTGACTACACACTGCGTGCTGAGTTCTCACGGTTAAGCGGACTATTCCGCCCCATGCTGGAATCTGCGTGGATACTGTACAAACTTTACTTATGCCCATAATATTTAAAATACTTGAATGGAAACTCGTACTTTTTGTATCTCAAAATAAACAAGTCCTTGTTGGAATACGAGATGAGGTAATAAATAATGATAAAATCGCCGTGATCAGGCAAAGAAAAATCTAAAAAATTATCCATAATTTTCCGTGTATTAATCCTTCTGTTAGGACCTGTCAATTACACAAAGGCGATAGCCTAGTTGGTTTTGGAACGGACTGCCGAGACGAATGTCCGCAGGTTCAAATCCCAAGGGCATACACCTCTGATTTATCTAAAAAAATATGTGTGTGTTCTTTGTGAATTATCGCTTGCTTTAACGGTGAAGGAAAACATGGTGAGGAAACCTGCATACCTGAGAAATTCTCTATAGGAATTTTGAAGGTGTGTGAAGTCTACCAATCCGTACTAATAGACACTAGGCCAGCGTGGTGGAATAAGGCCTAATCCCTCTCAGTAGTAGAGGAGGCCCGTGCTCAGCAGTGGGACAGTACTTATATAATACAGGGCTGATATAATATAAATTATTATATTATAATTACTTACTCAAAAAATATAAAATTCCACTACTGGTCACAGTAAGACCTTGAACCTCAAACTACTTTTTACACGACACCGACAGCGATGCATAACTTTCATTTAGCAGATGTGCTGGGGTGGTCGAAATGTCAAGTGTTGGTAATCGATTAGTATCGAGCGAGTTGCAATTAACCATCCCATTTGTCTTGTATACGAGACTGACACGGGTCGTGATGACAACAGCCTCGTCATAACACGCCATCACTGATCATCAATGACATTATGTCATGACCTCAAATTAGGGTTGTCAGTATTGGAAGTTTTATGGTTTAAAAAAAATGCTTATTGATTGTCGATATAATATATGGGTACTCACCTATATTAAAATACGCTAGCGTTTATCCAGATAAACAAAGCATATACACATATGTAGGCAGAGTCCCAGGGCTCTGCTTACATGTATATGCTTTCCCGGTATATGTATGTATTCTCTTATCTAGATGACAGCCCTAACTCCCACATTCAAAGAAGAAATAAAATGAACGCATTGTGCAAGCGTTCCCATCACACTCTAATAGTACCATTTAAACCTGTATTTACAAGTATAATCACATTACATATGCATCGCAAAAGCATTGTCGCCGACGCACAAAAGATTAACTAATGACATGCATCTGGAATACATAACGCGAATGCGCGCAGTATGTGATTATGTATGAATTATCGAGAAAAGGTCGCGGAATATTAAACTACCCACGCATGCGAATAGGCGTTACTTTTGTAATGAGAATTCGACACAGTTGTAATCTGACAAACGTCTGGAGCTGTAAAAATATAAATATCGTGAACTATCGTGGTAAATACCTACTAAATTGTTATATTGAGATGCACAAGGATCAGATAATATGTCCGTACGTAGCATTATCACTACGGATCGTGAATAACACGATTTTTTCGTACATGTCTGCGATCGAGTCATGATGTCATTCCAAATGTGATCCGTGCAAAAACCTTAACCCTAAATTCCAGTTCCCACATCGTTGTCCTCCAAACCTAATCCTAGTGTTTCCATTAACCGGATCTTTTCGCAAGTATCGTGTCGATCTCTAATCACGACACATCAGCCTGCGCAACTTTAAAAATGTGCCTCTGACATGTCAAGGTCCATCCTCAGTGTCACGCCTGTGACAAGTGCAATGTATTACCCAGTTTGTGAGAGCTTTAATACTTGTGTTGTGAAGAGCGCGTGCTGTTTGAATAGCTGTATTGTTCAACTATGGCGTTGGTAAGTGGCCTGCACCTAGCGTGGGCGTTCCCGTAGAATATAAACACGTTTAGGCAATTTGTAGTAAACGTTAACTGGATGTGTACGTATGACTAATACAACTGTGAGAAATTAACTGATGGTAAACTTTTATGAAATAAGTCACTCTACACACAGGTGTGGTATATTTGCGACTAAAATGTAGCTAATATGTTCTTATATTCCATTTGGACATTCTAGAGGTTTTTGAATAATTTCCGAATTTGCTGTATACGCAGTTTTTACAAACTACTCTTTTTTTAAATATGTAACAACAAACCATAAGTTTTGACCCTTAAGCGTATAATAACAGCAATATTCATTACTTGTGAAAATTCGAATTTAAAGATGTAAAGGGTAATTAACACTTCAATAAAACAAATCATTTGAAGCTGAAACTATTTATTAACCAAACAAAACACCGAATATATTGAATTGTCAAACTACCAAAGCGTACGAGGGATACATGTAGAATAATTTAATTAAATACAATTTCTAGTTACATATTGATTCAGTTACATGAGATATAGGATTCAATTTAAAAGCAGTAGATACAAGCACATAACACTGATGTGAGTCCGAATTCTGTCGTGCACTTTGGATATGGATTAAACCACTATATTTCATGACGATCACTACCTATAGCCGACGGTTAGCAGGCCATGCATCCGTTGTAGCTGAGGCAGTGCGGCACGCGGAGCCGGCCTCACGGTTGCTCGTCGATGAGTGCCTGCAGGAACGCGTCGGGATCAGGGATGAGCTCGAGGAACCCGGCCGCGTCGCAGAACTCCGCGAATGACGCGCAAGGCAGGAGCTCGTCCGTTAAAGTTGTCACTATGCGCTCCGCTGCCTTGGCGTTAGCCTCGTCGTTGTGTCTGATGTATTCTGCTAGTTTTAATGGCCATTGGTCTACAGTTGTCGCTGATACGGTCTGAAAACAAAATGTAACGAGGATAAAAAATGTGGACCCGTTAGATTTTTTTGTCTGTTATTTAGATGCCCTAATGTTTAC
This sequence comes from Manduca sexta, assembly GCF_014839805.1. Lineage (NCBI taxonomy): Eukaryota > Metazoa > Arthropoda > Insecta > Lepidoptera > Sphingidae > Manduca > Manduca sexta. Next base: position 444,772 of record NC_051142.1, on the reverse strand, counting down.
AGAATTATTTCGTACATTACTGTAGAGCGTAAACACCGTAGTCTCAGTTGTTTTTGTAAGGCTATTCCGAGAGTTCAGTTTTGGTTTTATAAACCGTGTCCGACGTATAGTAAACTTAACTTTATAGATCCTATACCAACAACATACCAATATGAATACAAATTTCTAGTAACATTAATCGTCTGTTGCCTTGTGTGAAGTCCTTCCTATCCTATCTAACCGCAACTGAGGTTCAGTATAAAACAATTTGTAACGTCACACCGTACCTTGAACATGACATTGTAGAGCTGGTCGATGATGGCGACGAACAGCGCGTAGGGCTTGTAGTCGGCCCACTGCTTGACGGCGCGGTGCTCGGGCGCGAGCGCGCGCACGGCGGGCCCGGCGGGGTGCGCCGCGCGCACGTGACCCATCAGCAGCAGCCGCTTCAACTGCTCCACCTTCAGTGCGCGCCATCTAGCGGGGGAAGGAACAACTTGCGTACTGTCTAGCTTCATCGTATTGCATAGTTGATGAAGATGGTTATAATAATATAAAAGTTAAAGGTAATGATATTAAGATACGAGTCTACTTTCGTCGATTCGACGGAAGAAAAAAAAGGTGTGAAGCTGTCACCATCTAAAAGAGTCAAATATTATATAATACTTAGAACAGTGAACAACAGGCATCATTCATTTGTTTGTTACCTAAAACAACCACTACAAAGTGTCTCAACGCTTAATCATATTAACTTGTTCGTTTTACTTACTTGGCGTGTGGATAAAGCACAAGCATGAGAGTAATGAAGTACAGCGGTCCCTCGGCCTCGTGCGCGGACTCCAGCACTTTGGCCGGCGCCCACGCCAACGAAGCCTCCAGGGCAGTCACTTCACGACCCGCCACACGGCTCCTGTATAATAACAGCTGTGTGAGCTCGATAGAATTGCATACTATCCTTAGATCAACATTTACTTCCCATTTTTTGAGTATCAGAATTTGTACCTGACCGTAACACGACCTCTATCACTACACAGTCGAGACCAAAATACATACAAAACAATCCCAACATTATTCATCATACCTTCTTGTAGACACCTCGTAAAACAGTACGACTACCTACAAATGAAAATATGAATGACAAATGATAGCAAACAAGTGATATTGGTGTACTCACGTGTTGATGACATACAGCGCCATGTGCACGAGCGCGGGCACGAGCTGCATGTTGGAGAGCGGGCCGCCGCCGCCGGTGTCGTCGTGGAAGGTGCGCCCGCGCGCGAACCGCACCAGCAGGAGCTTGAGGTCGTGCAGCGTGCACGTGTGCCCGATGTCGCGGTGGCCGGTGCATTCCTAAACACACGCACTGGATTGTTGCCAACCTCTGACGCTGCGGCTGGAACGTTAATGCACATCTCCGTGCATTTACGTTCGTGAATATTTTTAAAGTAGGTTCGCGGTGAGTCATATTTTGCCGTGTGGTATTTATATTGCGCGTGGGTGTTGTAGTCTCGCGTATTGTAATATTTTAATTAATGTTTAGTCTAAATGTTTCTTCCGTTTACTTTTTGTTGTTTTGTTATAAAGTATTGTAGCATTATAGCGAGTATGTAATATTTAGTTTTCGTTATTATTTGACATAGAAAAGTACATCAACTCTTTATTTCATAGAATCTGTCAATTTCAGTGAAAACTATTATAATATAATATCAGCCCTGTATTATATACTCGCCCACTGCTGAGCACGGGCCTCCTCTACTACTGAGAGGGATTAGGCCTTAGTCCACCACGCTGGCCTAGTGCGGATTGGTAGACTTCACACACCTTCTAAATTCCTATAGAGAACTTCTCAGATGTGCAGGTTTCCTCACGATGTTTTTCCTTCACCGTTAAAGCGAACGATAAATTCACAAAGAATACACACATGATTTTAGAAAAGTCAGAGGTGTGTGCCCTTGGGATTTGAACCTGCGGACATTCGTCTTCGCAGTCCGTTCCACACCCAACTAGGCTATCGCCGCTTGTAGTGAAAACTATTAATAATAAAAAAATAAAACATGTTTGTATACTATGGTTTAAAACGGTAATACTAACCAATAAAAGTGCCTTTAACATTTGCCGTGCGGCACTTAGCAGCTAATTTGAAAGTTTTGTATTAGCACTAGTACAACATTAGAACATATAAACAGTACAAAAGCTTATTCATTTTTTTACTATACTTTCAAATAAAGTGACATCACAAACCTGCAAGTAGGTAGTATGCCTAGCAAGACAACTAGCAAATGCGGATTCTGGAACGTGCGGACCCCACAGAGGCAGCAGGCCGTTACAACGGGTCGACGCGTTTTGCAACGCAGCGCTCTCCCATTCGTCCCTGTTAGGATATTTCTTTTAAGTGATGCAAAAATGTATCCATTCTCTACAGACATTTAGTAGTTGCTCATTCTCCTCCAAGTGAACTAGTAACAGATAATTCAGCCAATAATTTTAGTGAACGTATTCATACCTGGCACGCGCGAGTCGTACAGCAGCCATGTGGCACTCGACGTGCACGATGTTGTAGTGCGACACGGTCGTGTAGCCGAGCGTCTTGCGCGCGCGCACCTCATACTCCTCCACAGGACAACGCTTCGTGTACGTGTAGATACCGAGCACCTGCATAAATGTGATTATTTTTATAAGAAGAGTTCACTTGGCATATCACAATCTAAGGTGTTGTTTAAACAAATTCTCTATTGTGATAAAGATTTCTATCAACAAAACCAGAATACGCCGGCCACATTAGTGAATGTATATAGATATTTCCTGAGCAGAGATAATTAAATATAGGAATTAATTTGATATGTGTGTACCTTGGTGGGCTGATACTTATATCCCTCGCGGCAGATGCAGCACACAGCTCCGGCCTCCTCGGCCAGGTCGGCGAGCTGCTGCGTGAGCGAGCACTGCGCCGTGACCTGCCCGCGCTCATTACTGCGCATGCCTAGCGCGCCCAGCTGACGCTCGCGCACCGCCATCGCCAGCCGCTTCTTCTCCTATACAAAATAATAAAAACAATATAATATTAAACGTAAGACAATATTTTTTTATATTAAAAATTTTGCATAATATTCAAAACCATAATACCAGAAAACAAATATAATAAATTTAACTTTTAAACATTTTATTGCATATGTATATTCTGTGACGCACCTGTCTGGTGAAATCGCGAACTTGCTGTATTTTAGCAGCGCACTGCGGTTGCGAGCGCAGCGCCTCGAGCAGGTTCTCTGCGAGCGAGCCGACGTGCTCTCCCGACGACACCTGCTCCAGACGGTGCACTATCGGGATCACCTTCTCGCATACCAGCATCTGTTGCAGAAAAACCAAGTTATTCGAAACAATAATCTTGAGTATCGCGTACTAAATTGTTGTAATAGCGGATTGTATTGTTCGTACAGCATCGATATCTTATCGATTTGATTTTGCATTATTGGTTATATCAATATATACGTAGAAAAGCCCAACCTGTCACAAGTAAAGCTATAGCGAGAAATATAAAATAAAGATGATATTTACCTGAGTCGGTTCGTGATCGGCGGCCAGACCGGTAAGGAATCGTAAAATGTACTTCAGCGCTGGACGACTGATGAACTCCTTCAGCTCGTCGGAGTCCGTGCATACGAGAGTCGGTTTCACACATGGCGCGTGTTTCTACCAAAACAAAATCCAAAATCAACTAATATATCAGAGTTCTTTTTTTTTTTAAATATAGTATAGCAATATTCGATATCCGGTTGGTATAATACAAGGTTAGTTTAGATTAGATGAGTGTACACATCATAAAGAAATTACCACAATATACTCCAGGGCATCGCGAACAACGCCAAGCGAGATGAGATAATCCTTTAGCGTTCCACCAATCGAATTCTTCTCTATATTAGCACACAACACGCAGAACAGTTCCATACGGAACTCCTCTTCAGTCCATTGTTCAGAGTCCAGTCTATCGAAGTCGAGCACCGGTTTGAAGTGATCCACCAGCATCGCCATCTTGAGATCATTGCCATACACGAGCGCGGCTAGTACGCGTGTGAGATGGCCGAGTGCTACTGAGTTGTTGCGAATTCCTGTAGGCATTAATTGCAATTAGATATCGATTTTTAAATCAATAAAAACAAATAATTTATGGAGAAAAATACTTACCAGGACATTCAGTGCAGTTAAGTAGAGCCTGTACGTATTCTGGTCCACCGAACGTAAGCGAGAACTGTAAGAATGACTCGAGACTCTCGCTAGCGGCGACTGACAGAATACGTTCCATAATCTATAAAAAAGTTATACCTTAGTTAATATCGATACTCAAAGTAATTATTTAATTTATCTGGAAGGATTGATCTAGAGGAGTAAGATAATAAAGTGTGTAACCTCTAGCAGTTGGTAGACGAGATGCGCGCGCGGCATGTCGCGCTCGTCGTGCGCGGCGAGCGTGAGTGCGTGCAGCAGCACGGGCAGCGCGCGCGTGTCGGCGCGGGTGAGCACGCGCACGCAGCGCCGCACGCGCGCGCACAGCGCCAGCAGCCGCAGCAGCGTGGAGCACAGCGCGCGCGCCGCGCCCACGCGACCGATCGCCGCCAGCCGCTGCAGCATCACCTCCAGACCGCCTGTTACGTACGAATATACATCAAAGTTACGCCAAATAAACCACTTACAGCAATTTGACACAATGAAGTATTTGTATACTATTATTAGCGTCCTACATGAATCCCATACCTAAAAACAAAATTGAACACTGTGTACAAAGTACATGATGCTCAAGCTCTTTTACTTTTTATATTATAAAATAAATACAAACTCACCACAATCCGCAAGCACATTGGCCATGCGGTACACTTGTTCATCATCCACGGCCTCCGCGTTAGTCTGGCTGAGCGTCTCGACAAACTCCTCGGTGGCGTCGCCGAGCAAACCTCGCATGCGGTACACCACACGCATCGCGTCTACACCCTCACCCGATGTACACCACACCTATACAACAGAAAATGTTGGAAATAATTCTGTGGATCCAACAAAGTATAAAATTACACTTTATATGTTTGCACACACAGTACGCGAAACGTCTACGAAAACTAACAAATTATTGGCAAATAAGATGGAAGGTTTGCCTCGTAGTTTTTCGAAATCTTTCTTCCATTAGCCAAAGATGGTAAATTTTTGTCAATTTTGAAATAATGCAATAGCAACAAGAATGTTACTGTAAAAACGCTAGTTTTTGATATGTTCGTAGAATATTCACATTTTTCAATGTTTTAAAAGATTACCTTACCTTCTTGTAAACATCCTTGACGGGCAGGTCGAGCGACATGATCTTGTTGCAGACGAGCAACTCCATGCCGTTGTCGTCCTCGAGCAGCGCCACCAACTCGCAGTCGGTGCAGATCTTGTTCTTCACGTCGCGCATTAGCGGTCCCATGCCCGGTTCCAGCGACGAGTACGGGTTGCCCAACATTCGACCCTAGTGGGTAAATGCAAAATTTATAGCATTTACATGTTATACTCATTACTCAGTGTTATATTAAAATTGACGAACAACCATAAAATGTTTTACATAAATTTGTTTGTCAACAGAAAACACACTATCAAGTAACCAATATTAGTTTAACACTAAATAAAACAACTTCTGTACTGTGATTGTGCTAAAAAATCCTCTGAAATTATATTAATCAAGGCACTTTTGCCAAGTTACTACTAGCCAGTCACACTGCACCAACCTGCAAGAAGTCCTCCTGTTGTGGATCCTTCTCCAGGGTGAGGAAGAACTCTCCCACATCGTTTTCCTCCGGGTATATGATGGAGCAGAGCCGCTCGAATATGAACACCGGCGTGCGGTAGTCGTGCAGCGGGTATTTCTGCACAGTCTCGATACAGACTGCCATAAATTCTGCAGTTTCCGTTTCCGTTCCTGGTAATTAAATCAATAAATCTATTATAAAATAATAACTCATCGAAATTATCGATTTACGTCTTCAAAAGAGACTAAAGTTAAAAAGGAACAGATACTAATGCTAAACATTTTTTTATGTGGGGGTGTATCATAAAGCAGACACCAGCGTGAAGACGAGTTAGAGATAAAATGACCGTAGCTGAGGTAAAATAAATAAAGTCTGATAAGCCTACACCGAATGAAAACTTACAAAAACTACGCATTGACCCATTTGTCAACACAGCTATCTACACTGGTGTCAATTTTAATAGTTCTATACAAATGCTACTTGTCACAAGTCCTGCCGTTATAGTTCACAAGACGCTTTAGACTCTTACCAGTGGTCATCTCCTCCAGCAGCTCGAGCAGTTTCTCCTGCGTGTCGTCGGTGAGGCGCGTGCGCTGCACGACGAGGCGGCGCAGCGACAGGTACCCGCCGAGCACGGCGCCCACCAGCCGACCCTTGTACGTGCGCCGCGCGCCGCTCTCTCCAGGAACATCGCTAGCAACTCCGTGAGGCGTTTGAGGGCGTAGCCTAGGGATAATTGGGTAATTTAAATATTTACTTTTATGACTAATATTATACTATATGACTTTAATTTACTGATTGTTTTGAGACAACATTAATAGCTACAAATACTTCTCAGAGTAATTTCGAGTACAATGTGGCCAAACGAACTGTTAAAATATATATGTTCAAGGCAGCAGTACTATTAAATACATTTAAATTTAATGTTGAAAATTTGTTTGCGACACTTCGCAAAATAACGGCATCCATAACGTGAAAATGTATTCCTCTACCTTGTGCCAAATCAGAAGTGAGGGTGGTTTCTTCCAGACGATGTAATTGTTCAATCTCCTTGGTCATAAGATCGGCTATCAGTTGAAGAACGCCGCGGAGCGCCAGGAACTGTTTCCACGGAGTTTCTGACGCAAGACCTGTGAGGAGGTAATATAAATTATATTGAGCTTTTACATAGTAAATAACCACCTAGGAAATATGAGATGGCCTATTACACAAGTGTTGCTTTGCTGCCCCGCCATAATTGAAAAGTCCATTGTAATGGGTACACATAATCATCTAATAATACAATGTAAGTCCTACCTCAAACTGGTATCGGAATATTTGATTAAATTATTTTACGATGATTTAGAATTAACCCCCACGTATATGTCAGAATAGGACCCAAAGGTAACGTGAATAGCTCATACACACATGGACGGCACCAGCTGTTTGCAATCGACACGGCTAGTCGCGGCGGCCGCGATGCGCGTCAAAGCACTTTCTGTGTGTGTGTGTGTGTGTGTGTGTGTGTTCTGTGTGGCGCGAAAATCACCGATGCCACACGGGGTGAGTTCGGGATGATTGCCATTACACGTGTGGTTTTATTTTTAATCAATAATAAATTTTTAAAAGTGTAATTTTCGGTACTTATTTTTTTATTGATTCGTGTTCTATAAGTGGAGTATACCAACCTCCGTCAATATAGCGGGGATGCAATCAGCTTGTAGTCAATTGTTGTAATCAAATTTACGTTTCTGTTACCAAAATAACAAATTATCGAAATTTTAAATATGATCGAAGCAAAAAACAAGTACTCACTCTGATACAACTGTAAGAACTGTTCGCTCGCCTCGCCGGCCGCGCCCACTTCGGGTAAGAAACTAGTGAGCAAAATCAGCACCTGGAAAAATTATATTGTATTACGACTGTCAACCACACTTACCACAATATTTTATAATATTATAGTCTCTTAAGTAGTGCTTGAAATATTGAATAATTTAATAATGAAAACAATTTTGTTTCCCAAAACCGGGTACAATATTAATTTTAAAACATATAAAGTAGTACATGCGATAATAGGGTACGTAGCAATAACATTATGCCCTTCTGAATGTAAACACTACATGCGAAATGGGCTTGCGTTACCTTAAACAAGAATTAAGTTTAATTGATGTGAATGTAATAATAATAACTACGAATATTTCGAATATAAACATATTTATGCACATAATACACTAAAACTGGGATCCACAACGACTTGCAACTATATTGTAATACTAGTGTTACTGTCACCTTCTAACGGTTCTAACAGTGACTGCAGGAGGTTTTAAATGTATTTAGAGCTCAAGATATCCAAGTCGTTGTGCAAGCCAAGCTTAGATCAGATTGATTAGACACACATCCACTATATCTTGATCTGTTATAAATTACTCACGGCTTTGGTCCTCTCGTATGAGTCGCACAGCGACTTGACCATCTGACAGGCGGTGTCGCGAGCCATGCGCGAGCTGGGGTCGAACATCACCGGCCGCAGCCAGCCGCCGTCCTCCAGCGACAGCGGCCGCATGCCGTGAGACAGCAGGATCTAAGCAATGAAGGTGTTTTAAAAAAATAAGCACAAAACAGAAAGGTTGTGTAAATTTGGCGTCGGTTTTTTTATTTTAATGATAACCGTTATGTAGAACGTTCCAGGTCCCCTTTGTCGGTAATGATCAGTTATGTTTTGGATGTGTTATATTGTTGGGAAATCGTTTATTTATCTTCATGTTCAACGTAATAAACAGATGATGTAGATATCAAATTGCGCTTTATTTTTTCGTAATTATAGATCCATTACAAGACGCAATTCTGCAAGGAAAAGAGAAGAAATAGACCGGAAGCTGCTGTTGAAAGTATAATGGCTTACCCTCTCCCTCCACTTGGCGAGGTACTTGTGCGCGAGGTGCAGGTCGCGCGGCGGCAGCGCGGCGCAGTCGGCGGGCGGCGCCTCGGCGCGCGTGGGCACGAGGCGGCGCCACTCCGCGTGCGGCACCTGCCCCGCCAGCCACGCCGCCAGGTCCACCACCACGTTACCGGTGGACGACGTGAACGCACTGCTCATTGGCGCGGTCGTAGAGGTCGCTGTTGTTTCCTATGGGATAGTAAAGGAATCAACGATTTGAATCCTGATGCAATATGTTATTTAAGAACTGATACTTTTATCGGCCAAGTAATTTTAAGATATCTATAAGTTTTATAAAACAATGTCCCCTTTTCTGTCTGTCTGTATGTTATCAATTTTCTCAAATCTACTGAATGGATTTTTATAAATTTTAGTTTGGAGATAGTTCAAGACCCTGGGAAGGTTATAGGCTACTTTTAAAAAAGAAGCCGCGTGCATAAGGTAGTTTTTTTGAAACATATAATGGACGAGAATAGAGATGATCTTCTCACCTTAGACTCCTTAGCCTGATCAGCATCAGTGGTGGTCGCAGCCGGCGCGGGTGTGGCCGGCACCATCAGCTCTTGCATATAGCGCAGACACGGAAGCGCCACTTGTTGCAACGCGAACTGATGAGCTAAAGAATTGATGATAAAATTCACTACAAATATTTAAAATCAATTTAATTATTATTGAAACGATTAAAGTGTATTTGGATCTAATCTAAATTTAAATGTATGTTTCTACTTACAATTAGGCGAAGAGGTGTTGATGCCCGGTATTCCGGCCAACGCTTCGGGTCTTAGTAAAGCGTTAGCAGCGGGCGCTATTCCCGCCACTTCAGTCAGTTGAGGACAACACCTATAAACATACAAAAATAGCTTGCTTGGTAACCACAGTAATTCGCAGCACTTTATTTATTTCCTTACACAATAACTGCGTAATGAGATAAACGTATGGCTCACCAGTTGGTACTCCCTGTAGATATATAATAGCAACACAATGTGACCACACAAAATAAATTATGAAGTAATACAATCCCACCACGAAATTATTATTTACTCGTGGTAATTGGTAAACCCTAGTACCTTACTGAAAATGTATGTTACGTACCAGACCCAAAGTTTGACGATGCAGCGTAGTCTTGCCTCCCAACAATCGACTGAGTCTTGTACTTTAACAAGCGAACCCAACAATACTACCAGTGGCCGTACCTGTGAACGATAGCAGAATATATTTCATCATATATATTCAGAAGATTTACCAAAACAATAGTATTCTCTTATCTAAACTGTTATCGATATTCAGAGGTTAAAGCCCGGATACACGATATTGTAAATATATAACATCAGCAATTTCGCCAATTGTAATAAGCCTTTAACCGCAATCTTACTTACAGAGTTGTTATGGTCTTGAGAAGCTGCATGCCCCATGAGCGAGAGTGTGATCCTCTGCGATAGCAAGTTGCACAGATGTTCAGTGGCTGGCAGATTGTCACGGGTCACCAGGCAGATGAGAGAACGCACTTCTTCTTGACACTGATTATAAAAAAGCACATCATAAAAATATAGTTTGAAGACGTTCATTGTTCATTTAGCAAATATTCCTAAATATTCTCAAATTTTTGCTTTGCGTGGCTAGATTGAAAATTGGAAAATATAGTTGCTGTTTGTATACAACAATGGTACAGTAAATGGTTTATGCATCAACATTTAATACTATTCCATTGATCATCAAATCATAAGGCAGTTAGCGAAAGATAACTAACTGAACAATGATATATCACGTGAATGTCAATACGTGCACACAATCGGTTGCGTGCGTGTGTGCGTACCTGCGGCGTGCCGCGGTGCAGGTTGTGGTGCACGAGCTCGTGCACGAGGCCGAAGCGGCAGAGGCGCGCGCGCTGGTCGGGCTGCGAGGCGAGCGCGCGCAGCAGCGTGAGGCAGTGCTCCGCGCACGCCAGCGAGCAGCCGTAGCACCCGCCGCCGCACTCTGCAACAACCACACCTGCATTCGTCTATTCTATACTCTTGTTATGTTGAACTTCACAAATGGAATAATCACAAATCCAACTGTTTTCTAATTGTACTAAGAGATTAGCTGAAGTCAGACATGTTTTTTTCTTCTATAGATTGGCTTTAATTGTAATTCAAATCCACTTTCATAAATTAAACTCACCTTTGGTAACATCACCGTCATAGTTCTGCAACAATCCTGCATAAACAGGTAATGTATCACCTTTCAGTTGTTCACTTTGTGATCTATCGTAGGACACTAGTTCTTTCCTAAAACAAAACAACAAAAGATTTAGAATCAGACTAAAATAGTTGTTTTACCGATTATGGATTTTTGTGATTGGGATATGAGGAGAATTTTTTAATAATGATGGTAGTTAAAAAATGGTAAGGAAAATGATAATAAAGTTATAGTAAGAAATAATAAAGTAATTACTTCTCCAGCCCATAGTGATTAGATCAAAATAGATAAGGCAATCTAGATTTGCTGCAATATAAAATGTCAATTAGAAAAAAATATTTGTTACCTGCAAGCAAGCACCTTCTGTATGATCTTGGAAAGATCCTCGAAGTGACCCTTGCTATCGACGCAGTACTTATGCGCAAGAGTCTGTATTACTCGGTTGATCTGCGCGCCGCTGAAAGCGGTGCTGCTGGCGTTGCTGTTCTCATCGCCAGTGCGACCTTCAAGGCGGTGCTCGCTGATCTTGTGCAAGAGGGACTGTGGACAATATAGATGTAATATAATATTAAACTTGAAATAAGGCTATAGGGGATCTAAATTTTTATTATTTCAAAGAAGAAAACATATTCGATATTAGTATTTTAACCGAATTTTTATAATAAGAGTCTACCCCAATCAGGTTTTCTCTGCACAAATCAAATTCTAGTTGAGCAAAACTCTCATAATATGGTAAACTTCACAACTCCATAACTGTCTACAAAGTGAAGCAACACATCATAAAATTATGTATAATGGCAAGGTGACGTGATAAGTCGTGCGAAAAAAAAAAGAAAAATGGCGTGAAAGTGAACCGACTGGCGCGCGGACCACTGCGTAAGCGATACACTTTTGCTTGCATTTTGCTTTGGATCGGAGGGACGTTCACAATCGATGCATTTTCACTAGCAATATTTTTATGATCTTGCTTATTTGTTAGCTAATTAGATTAAAATTATCTTTTTGTAAATTAGTTAAGTTTTTGTTTTAAGCACTAAACACTATTTTAGTTCTCAGTCTTGATATTCAAACAAATAAATATTAAAACGTTAAATATATCATATTAAAAAAATAATAAGCCTAGGCTCACCTCTAGCACCGGCTTGTTGGCGACGAGCTGTCGATACACTCGGTCCGCCTTGTCGAGCAGCGCGCCGATGGTCTGCACCATCTTCTTGCGCTCCTCGTCGTTCTCGATGGTGTCGACGGCGCAGCACGGCCGCGCCATCAGCGTGTAGTCGAACTTCGCGTACTTGCAGAAGCCGCACGCGTGACACAGGAACGGGTCTTTCTCGTCGTAGTTTATCGCGCTGGTGATACCATTGTTTTTATTAACGCTCAGGTAAATAATGTAATCTTTCGAAAAATTGTGTATAGGCACACACACTCTTATACATGTTAAAATATACATACTATCTTTTCCATAGGACTTTAGCTTTTTCTTCATAGATTAATGTACTCTATAAGTCATAATAAATATGCATAAATACAAATTAGAACGCTATTTACCGGCACTTGTGGCATTGAAACACGTTCTCGCCACAGTTGGAGCACACGCCGGGATTGGCCGGCACCGACTGTGAGCATCTCGGACATTGCAGAGATTCACCTGCAAAAAATCATAATTAAAATTTTCATACACTACTGAAAGTAATGATTATTTTTACGGAAATTATTGAGTAACCATGCAAGTATTTAGATCACTTTGGTAGTTGTTGATAACCACTCTCAAATAATATATAATGACCGAAATCATGGTCATGTCGCCACGCCTATTCAAATGTACTTACCAGTGGCCTGTTGGTTCTCATAGAAGTCTGCATACTCCATCATGAGGTTGCAAGCGACGATCGGCAGCGGGAAGTCGACGCGCACTTCTGATTGTCCCGACTGCAGCTGCACGCGCTTGGCTTTGTGCCACATGCCTATACAAGTATGTTATTGGGTATTTTACTAGACATTTCTTGTAATATCTGTTTTTATTTATTTTAAATTAGTTTTAATATTAACACTAATGTAAACAGTGTTTTAGTCACATAGAGATATCAGGCTCCTTATTATATTTCGATAATATTTAAATAAAACTTCAGCGTCCGGAATCTATCAATTCATATTATTTTACTTTTACCATCAGATGCTAGTTGATCACTCTGAACAATACACATATTCCATAAAAACTCGCCAAATGAATAAAAAGATGACTAACCGGGCCTGTTCTTGAGCTCCTGCACCGCCTGCACGGTCCTGTTGTTGTAGTAGAAGTTGATCGTGCGCACCATCTTGCTGCGTTTGATGTCGCCGATGCGCAGGCTGATGCGGCTTATCATGTGACTGTTCACCAGTTTCACTATTTGCGTGGTCGTCGTGAACTTGGAGTCGATCTGTGTTAAGTGTATGCGTTCAGCTCTTAATTAATATGGATACTTTTAAATATTGTCACATATTTCCATGCAGATATACCGTGCTCCTTTCGCGAACGGGGTTTGCTTGGGGGTTGAAACTTGAACAATTATTAATTTTAAACTATGTTTCAACATTGCCAAAATAAAAAAATACTCGTTAACATGCAACCTCGAGTATCGGGACTTTATTTCCAATGGAAGCTCTTCATATTAAACGTAACAAATAAAAAAATATTTAATACCACTAACTCAAATAGTTGTTAAGCGTGCAAGTATAACTGATTATTACTTCAAAATGATAACTCATAACTCCATAACGAAACACAGTATACCAACAGAATCTACTGAACATGCTCGAAACAGAAGAATCGCCGTTAATTACCTTTATGGTGGGTAGTTTGATGGTAGCGAGCGGCACCTCGGGGTTGTTACAAACGAGGCACGGCTCCGATTCGAGGTAGTACCCGTCGAGTTCCACGTACGCGCCCAACGCGGCATACAAAGCTGCGTTGCCGTGCGACGATAGCAACTGGTTTTGGTTACGCAGTAATTCTACAGCGCTTCCTACATATTTCTGTGAAAAAACATCGATTTAATCGAATGCTATTAATCGATAAGGATAAATTATTATCGATAAACCACTGCAAACTATGTAACATAAATATTAATCTGTTTTTTTTTTAATAAAAGTATAGCCGCTGCTTATATTCGAACAATAATTACCTCGGTATCAATGTCAGGTGTCTTCAAAGTGAAGTAGCCGAGTAAGTCGACAAACTGCGCAGCTTTCCGTCCGTACTGCGGAAGTGTCGGCCAAATAGCCCACAGAAGGGAGACGAGCGACGCTTGTTCCGACTGCGTACAGTTGCTACGAAAACACGGAATATTTAATAAAAGTTATAATAAAAGACGAATGCGATGAATCGATATTCGGCAAAATATGTACTGCAATTGTTCAATAAAATATAATTATTTCAACTTACTTGTAGATAGCGAGTAACAGAGCATGCGCCTGCCAACGCACCGCCGTCGAGTTGGTCTCCAATAAGAACGCCTTCACAAATATTCTTAGCTCGTCTTGCGACACCTGCTTTAAGATCTGTTGAACGAGCGGCGCGACCTTTTGCTCCTGGAACTTGGATCCGTCGGATACAAAAGAGTCATTTTCTGAACTGCGTTCGCGTTCAGTCCATTCGGGTGATTGCTATTAGGAAAAAAATATACGTACATAAAGTAACGAAAAATAATCAATAACAAAACAATTTATGAAAATACTTCGAAGTCTCAGTATTGGTAAGTCTATAATGGATCTCACCTTATTTTCAGTACGTTGATGCGCAGGCGCACACAAAGCGGCCTGCAGCAGCTGCAGCACTGTAGGCGCCACGTGCGGGTGCACGCGCCGCGCCACCGACACCAGCGCCACGGCAGAGCTTCGCGTCTCTCCGTCAGGCACGTGTGTTGCCAGTTGCCTGTTCGGGCGCTGACGATTTCCGCACACGCCTGAAACAAAATAAAGTTTACTTAATTAGTTATTTATTTTAAGATGGGAAAGTTCGTGTACACCCTGTAAAAAAAATCTAATTTGAGCCATCCTCAGGCTCCGAAACCGCTTTACCATAGATAGAACTAGGCGATGGTCAATATTTACTACAACTTTTTTTTATAGCCTGCAGTTTAACCCAGCGTTTACGGTTCATTATATGGGTATACCATTACACGTACATGTATTCTAAAGCTAGTAAGAAATCGGCATCCACCTTGAGATGGTCCATGAGCTGCACGAGCTTGTCGTACGCGGGGTCGGTGGCGAGCAGCGCGCGCGCAGCGTTGAGGTGCGTGTCGAGCGCGTGCACGTCGCGCAGCTGCCGGTACCGCTCGCGCGTGCCGCACAACAGCAACAGCAGCTTGCGCACTTGCTTCCTATCATAAAAAAAAACCTACTTTAATCAAACCACTTTTAACAAAGGTTTTTGTGCAAATGATTCATGTGTGTAAATGCGATAAAAAAAGACGGTGTATTATCAGCATGGCTTTATATAACGACCAGGACATATAGGAAAACATATAGGAACCGAACATAAGTATAAAACGTTAGAAAACGTACCTCAGTGGTGTTTGTTGATTCATCATATACTCGCAGAGCAAAGTGCGCCAGCGTGCGTCAAAGTGCGCCGGATCACAGTGCTTGTGAATCTGGCACGGCAGACGAAGAGCCATTTCCATTAGCAGTTGCGGATAGTTGTCGAATACATCCAGAGCGTGACCTAGTAAAATAACAACCATTTGTTTATTAAATATTCCTAGAGTAATATTTAACGCAATAAGGTATTTGGTAAATCAATGTTTAAAAAGTAAGAAACTATCACTTACTCTTAACATATTCTTTGGCGAAGAACGGTTGCATATCAGGCAAAGGTTGCGGTGGTTGCGGCTTCAGCAATTGTTGTCCAGGCGCTGTAGTGCCGGTATCTATAAAATGTTAAGATTATTTTGATTATTACGTCTCGATAAAACTGAATACGTTTCCTATCGATCTAAAACGTCATCATTATTTAGAGTGGGCAAATCCGTATTAAAATTGTAATAATACTTACTAGAGGCCTTATCCTTCCAGTAAGGTAAGAGATGCGCAAGCACTTTGTAGCAATGCGCAGGCGCACCGGCTCGTACCAGCGCCGCCGCCGCGAGCCGCGACACGTGCGCCGCGCAGCTCGCGCCGACCGCGTCGCGTGGAGCCGCGCCCGCCCCAGCGCTGCCACTAGCGCTGGCACTTGCACCACCACCGCCACTACCGCTAGCGCCGCCACTGGTACTACCAGTTGTCTTCCAACGGGCCATTAACACGCCTGTACAATTTAAACTCAAAGATACATAGCTTCCAACGGTTACTTTTTCAGCCGGATAGAACACTTGAGAAAAGAGGTATCGTAAATTACTTGCTTTTATTTATTTTATCTTTATAGAAGATGCAGGAGTGCATGACAATTTCAATCATTTATAACATTTAAAAAAACAACTAAAATAAAATATTTTTGAACGATATAAGAAAGTATAGCACTTACTGAGAAGTCGCATGATAACCAACTGCAATTCGCGTCTATTGGTCCTCTCATGTATGGGCGGGTTGGTCTCCTCCCCTTGCATGTCTAACTCGGACACTAGCAGTTCGAGTCTCATGATGGCTAGTTGAAGCTCGCGCCTGTCGGTGCGGTCTTCCGCTGGAGTGGTCTCTTCAGGTTGTATGTCTAGTTCTGCGACCAAGAGTTCCAGCAGTCGGTCTAGGACTGCACGGTCGCTTTCTACGCTTGAATCGAGATCACCGGCCAACATGAGAACCACCTAAGAATGTAATATTATATGAAATAATAAAATATATCTGCTTTTGCATGGTCCCACAAAAACTTGTTTTGTTGGCAGGAATAAAAAGGTCGACTTTTTTTTTAAAACATTCCCTTGCGATGATATGACGCCAACGTCTATACAAGTAAAATATCCTAATTAAAAGTTCATCAATATTGCCATAATTTTAAAACAGTAGAAGAAAGTGCCAAGGTCAATTCGATATCATAACAGATCTCTGACAACGCACAAAACAACGATTAAGTGAAGAGGATTCTCATAGTCAAATATGACATCGCAACCCTATTCGATACTTGAGCATTCAAATTGCAGATAAATTCCGAAACTTGGATTTTTACATGTACAAGGATGTTTTCTACGTACTATATAGTAAAGCCAATCGCACCTGCACAAACGGTATGGCGCGCACTCCGGGCAGGTGCCGCAGCGTGGGCAGCGCGTCGAGCGCGGCGGACAGCAGCGCCAGCCGCAGCGCGTGCAGCTTGCGCGTCTCGCTCTCCGCCTCCGCCGCGCGCGACGTCGACGCCGCCACCGCGGACGACGAGCACGGGCCTGCTGTTGGACAATATCACAACACGTTCATAATTGTCTTTAAGACTAATGTCCGATTTCATTATACAATCCCAATCTAAATCTTTGATCCGATCACGGAAATGAACTGTGTATCTATATAGGATGTAACCCAATAGATATGTCCAACTGAAGCAAATCTATAGAGGACCTCAATGTGTATCGATTTTACCCCTATGTATGTTGCTTAATATTGCATAGTTTAAAAATTATTTAGATTTGTGGGATTTTTTAAGAAAATTTATCCATTTTCGCGATCGATCAAAAGAAAAGATTAAGATCATTTATTGAAATCAGCGGTTAATGTATGATTAACTCGGATGATTATGTTGTAAAGGCGATAAGTCCTTTTATTTGTAATGACAGAAGTTAAAAAAAAATATGATGAACAATGCTGATTTTAAAGAATTAAAAAATGCCCACTGAATGACAAAGTATTGTGGATAGAATTCCCTAGATATAAATGATATTACGTGTTACATTTTATGAAAGTTAAGGGCGTATTTATATAGAGGGCGATGATATGAAAGATCTATAACAACTAATAAAGCTAAGAGTAGTAATTTTGCCATAGCAACCTTCTGGGAAACCTTCATTGTAGCGACACGACAACAATGTAGCCGTGTTGTTTGTCATTCATTGAAATAAAAAGTTGCAACGTTGTAGCCGCAAGTCCGTCTGGTAAAGTTTTATTAATTAGGAAATCCTTGTGGCATACGACACGGAGGAACCACTGCATTCATGTGGCCATTTCCAAGACGTCCCAAAACTCGACACACCAAAATCTACACTACGCTACAACAACTACAAAGATGTTATTAGTAAAGCCGTGACACATTCACTCGTATACTAGCCTGCTAAAGAGGCAGGCGCCGCGTTGGAGGCAGGCATCGGCCCCGCTGAGGGACCCGACACCTCTCCTAGAACATTTATATATCGTCAAACACTACTACGGCACAAGCACAGGATATGTCAAAAGCGTGGCTTTTACTTGCTCAACTAATCACCATTGAATATATGTGTTAAAATTAAGCAATCCGAAGTAAACTGTTTAATAAGATAGATAGCATACAATTTCATGCGATTCGAATATTGAATAATCGGTATTGTTAAACTCAAGGCACTTATATGACAAATACAGCATTTAGCTACAATTCCATTTAGCTCAAAATATAGAAAAAGCTTCAACTATATTGGTGGAGAGATATAGCCTGTTTCCAGTAACCAGTTTTAAAACTGTGGTAGTATAGAAAAGCGTTAATTTGACTCCACAGCAGAACATCGCACCTATTTTCTGATAAAGCTGATAATTATAATAGTCGGGCAAAGTGTAGAAGGACAATTACGGATAACAGTTAGAGTGCATACCCCTGGAAACCATCTCGAACATGCGTATGTCATTATAAACTCACCCTTAGACCAACGGCATACAGTTGAAGAACGCATTTTATAACAACATGAAGTCCAGTATAAAAAGAAGCAGTGTGTAAAAGAAGTAGTTACCATATGCGCTGCTACGTCCGGACACTCCGCCGATGCTGTCGGCGCCGGAGCCGCCGCTCTCGGAGCCGGCGGAGCCGGGCGGCTCGGCTGGCGACGTGCGCAGCGTGCTGCCGTCCGTCGCCGCCGTGCTGCCTTCGTCGTCCGACCTGCACACATACGTGCAAATTATAATTTAGTGCAATGGATATATATTTTATATAGGTATATAACTGACGTGAAATGTGAAATTGTGAAATGCGAAAATTGTGTGCCAATAATGTAATTGAAGGTAAAGATACTATTATAAACGTATTTAAAACCTAAAAGTGTAACTCTCTAGAATTATTTTAAAACCAAAAATAAAAGTGTTCCATGAAATAAAATACGATATGACGCTACGTACCCGGGCGGAGAAGCAGTGGCGTCGCTGAAGCCGGGCGCGGGCGGCGGCGGCGCGGAGGGTGCGGGGGGCGCGCGGCGCGGCTGCTCTTGCAGCGACAGTGCGATCGCTAGCTCCACCATCGTCTCATCGTCCGCATCGGGCGGGATGTCCAATAGCGCTTCTAAGCCTAATGGGCAAAAAAAACTCAAAGTGGCAATACACTAGGATTTCATAACAATTAATAAATGACGTTGCCCGTTTTGCAGCTCGTGTAAGAAAATGTCTATAGCTCGACGAAACTTAATAATCATTAAAACGTTTAGAGAAGTAAACAAAACGCGCCAAATACTCTAATAACATAATTCAAACTTACCCCCGTCAGGCGCGAGAAGCACCATAGGTTCCAGTGAATCGTCGACATCCATGAACTGTTGCTCCTCCCTTTGTTCGTCTCTGTTCGCGCTCAGATCCGACTCGGAGACCACTGCTTCAGTAATGGAGCTCGCAGGCTGGGCAGTTGTCACAGAGGAACCGGCGCCTGGCCAATACAATAATGTTAGACAAAGTGTTTTAATGTACGACGCCAAATCTTTTATAGCCAGAGAGATGATTACTTTCGAAAAAAAAAAACAGATTGTGATGAACAAAGTCTGACAGAGTGTCATGACGTGTAGCATTTGGTTCGAATATAAATAAAGAGATGGTATTACGATATGACGTCATGTTCAATATTTTGAACACTAAAATTGAGATTATTTTATCGATAAGCTGGTGTGTATGTAGATATGTCATACCTGGAGTGTTGGGCGGAGATGGAATGAATACGCGTCGTTTCTTGACCCTGGGACGTAGGACTCGCATTAGAGCGGCCTTGGTACCGAAACTTATATTCTGATCCTCGGCGAGCAGCAGTGATAAATAGATTTGATTTCCGAATTCGATCTATTAGAAAAAAAAAACATTAGTTATTTCCCGTATTTCGCGCAAATAAGTTTCTGAAGTGTAGAACCTTACAAAAATTACATGGCGTAGATTAACACCTCATTACTCACAGATGATGTATATTACTGCTAAACTAATTTACTGAGTTTTAGACTACTAGTATAAAGCGCAACGTACACATTCGTTATCGGCATGCAGCTGGAAGGCGTGTATAACGTCGGCGAGCGCGTGCAGCGTGTGCTCCGCGTGTCGC
This sequence comes from Manduca sexta, assembly GCF_014839805.1. Classification (NCBI taxonomy): domain Eukaryota; kingdom Metazoa; phylum Arthropoda; class Insecta; order Lepidoptera; family Sphingidae; genus Manduca; species Manduca sexta. The sequence continues at coordinate 424,497 of NC_051142.1, read as the reverse complement.
AGCCCGTACGACAGCACGGCGGGCGGCCCGCCGCCGCCGCCCGGCCCGCCGGTGCTACTGCGGCATGCGGTGAGTCGCCACAGCACGCTCGTCAGCAGCACGCACAGGTGCGGCTCCTTCTTCTTATCCTCTTCTGTCACACTCTTCCATAGCACCGACCAGTCACCTCGAGGATTGAAAAAAATGTAAAATGGTGTACTAAAGTCACATTTAGTTAAGGTAGTTACAAATTGTACGATTTATTCAAGTAAAAATCTGAACTTATTTTATAATAATTTACTGCTATGAAAATTCTTGGCTTGATATTGGCAAACTTCATTCTAATTTTATACATACTGTTAGCAGGCTTCTGCGGCGTGGGCACGCTGAACTTTACAAGGTGATGTGGTCGCGCCACAGCCACACCACGTGCCAGTAGCATCAGTCTGAAGTATGCCTCCGGATCGATATTGTGCGGGTCGGGGGTGTCGCGCAGTTCTCGCAGCGATGAGCATACGTATTTAAGTATTGCTTGATCCTTGTACTGATGGTAGTGCGAGTGGTGGACGGCCCGTAAGCAGCACTGCGCACGCGCGTGCAGGTGCGGCGGCGCGGGCGCACAGTAGCTTGCGCGCCGCCTCAGCACCTCCCTCAGCCCCGCCGCCGCGCCCGTGCTGGCTGCCGCGCCGGCGCCAGCTCCAACGCTTCTAACGCCGCGCAAGCCAGACGTTCCAGTGGACTGGGTTTCCATGCGCCGCTAGCTCCTTCTGCTTCCTAAATAAGGAATATTGTTTTTAGAAACTTTACTTACCTAAAAACTTAAAGACAAAAAACAAATAGCAAATCCATTACACTTACTTGGACGACTTTACTGGACGACGGGCATGCGGAAGGATCCTCATTCTCTTCGGGCCAACCGAATTGCTCTTTGTTTTTGCCATAAACCTAAAAAATAATTTCATTTACAAAAACATTTTCTTCGAATATAAAAACAAAATTATAATCAATATATAAATTTTCCATTAAACAATAATTTATCGATACTCACTTTAATAGAATCAACCATTGTTACTCCATCAGGGTCCTGCGACGGACCGAAGTTGAGGAGCAGTTTCTTGTCGCATTGCAATGACTCCTCCCTTGTAAGTGGGATGTCAAACCAACGGTTGCGAACAACGACCGTTTGGATCGACCTACCGTATACCTGCAAGACAAAAAATATATACATGGTGCGTGTTGCAAATAGTTAAAATCAATAATATCCAATTTACTAATGAAAATGACCATTTGCCCTTTGACTCCGGCGTGCTATAACAAATGAAAGTAAAAAGAAATTTAATTTTTGCTTTCAAGTGATGTAGAAATGCTTATGAGTATATTAATCCCTTTGAACGCCAAGCTGCCACAACAGGGTTTCTTAAACATGGCATATCTCAAGGGAAATGTTTAATTATTTTGTGAAAATTATTAAGAAGTCATAAAGAGTTCCCAATTTACATTTTATGTCCTTTACGGTCTTTGGGACCCATTTTAAGAAACCTTGCCTTATCCAGAACTATTTTGGACGCTACAATAAAAAAGTTATAATTAGCTGCAAAGTAGCTAGTGATAGGTAATATCAAAATATTGATATAAAGTGAATAAAAATGATATTTTGCTTTGAATCATTGATGTGTTTTAGGCTCATAAGAACTACAATATCAAACTAATACAAGCGAATTTAAATGTGTGTAATGAGATATTACTTGTGGCTGGTTTTAATAATCGATATTGCAAATAGTTTGTCGACTACAAGGGCCTATATTAAGTACGAACACTATATACAAATTTCACTGCTTGAAGGAGTGTTCGTCCCATGTAGTCGACTTACTACACTGGCGAATTAAAAATGTTACTTAGCTAGCACGCGATGTTGGCGTTCAAAGGTTCATAAAGGTGGTGCCTTGGTAATATACACTTACCTCGATAAATGATGGTGTTCTGGCAACATCCTGACTGCCTAATAGCACTCTTATACCGCAAATAACCATATTTGGATCAGAGTTGATCACTTCCATCGAGAATCCACTCATTTTCGTGGAAACTACGTATAGACCTGCACCAAAAAATAAAAAGGAAATGGACTAAAGGATCACTTCACATGTATTTAAAATCTATCTCATCTTCGCGTGTTTATAAGGCGAATCCAAAGTGAGAGATTTAAAATCAACATTTAACATTACCTGCAGTGTTGAGGCGATGTTTGATTTGCGCCGTGTTGTACACTTGCAGCAGGTCGTTACCGCCAAACTCGATGTCGGTCATGGCGACACAAATGCTCGAAGAAGTCGATAGGGAACTGCGGCGTGCCATTCGCGCTTGACTTCGTGACGGTCTATCAAATAATATCGATAATATATTTATTCAATTCAAATCGATATAGTGTCAAAAACTACCCAGTTCCATTATCTTTCATAAATCTATGAGCATTATTTTTAAATCAGGTCAAAGTAAGTTACGTCACTAAAAACAACGTCACGCCGCTCGTGACTTTTTAGCGCCGCTAAAAATATTATAAATGGTTATACAGTACGAAAATAAGATACTGTTACCTGCTGTGCCTTTCCTTTGGCATGGTGCAGCGGCTGTTTAGGTCGTCGTCGCGGCGCATGCGTGGGTTGTATGGTCGGCGCGAGCCAATACCCTGTGTTCTCGTTACTCGCTGCGTACATGCGCAATGACCCGTCCTCGCAGAGAAGTATGAGCGTACTCTTCTGTTCGCCGCCACCACCGCACCAATGGCGGACGGCTACCATGTCCGTGATCTTGGCCTTTGCTGGTACCACCTATCGATAAGGCCAATATAATTTAGATATATTTTGGGCACATCGTATTACTATATGAGTCTAAGGCTAAATATAGTAATATTCAAAATTATTATAATGAAATTACGATTTCACAAAACTCTCAAAATGTAATTTTGAAAAATTAACTTAGATATATTTACGTAATAACAGCGATAATCATAAACAAACCTTAATCTCCTGCACAAATATGTTCGTAGGCGTCAACATGAGTACGTGACAGGATTGTTGGAAGCCTGCATGACGGCAGTGACGAGTCCTGGATGTCCGGGCACTTCAGCCCACTGGCACAGAGACTGCACGCCGCTCCTGTGTTGCCGCCGCCGCGACCGCCGCCCTCCTTCTGCGTCGCTGCTGCTGATAGCGTAATCATTGCCGTTCCTAGACAAAATATATATATCAATATTGTTTGTTTCCTAAAAATAGTATTTTATCATTAGATAAATAAATCGATGGCTTTATTATATTAAGTATTGAAATAAAAGTTAAATATATTGTAATGTTACCTTTAACACTCTCTTCCACATTGTTCAACGGAGCTAGGAAACTCTTTCCTTGTGCGTAAGAGAAGAATAGCATTTTCAGAGTGTGCGAGTAATATATCGATACTCCGCCTCCGCCAACCAGACCAGCGACATCCTGTTGTAAAAGCAAATTATTTTTAAATATACTTGAAAATTAATATAAAAATATATAATTATTTGACTTTTAAGACAATCGTAAGAAATGTCGATATAATTAGGTTATATGGCTATTCACTATGTATATAAATCGATACTTTATAATGCAATGAAACAATATGATGAAATAAATGAAATATAATTTTATTCCTTTAATACACCAATATTACCTGTATTTCTGGGTGTAAAACTTCAAGTGTGTTAGTGATGTAGAATGTGCCGAGTGCGGCGCTCGACTCTTCAGTCATCGGCTGCCAGTAGATGTGACCGGCGGAGCTCATGCAGAGCATGTGGACTACGCCGTCTTGGTAAACGAAGGTTACGTCTCGGACCTGTTGGAAATTGATTATTTATTACTGACAATACTGTATTTCTTTCTACCTACTGTTGACGCAAGGGCACCATAACAATCATTGAAACCAAACTACCTCTCATGCTTTTAAATATAGATTTTAAGACGATATAATTCAACATTTTATTTCTGTAAATGCTGTATAATATAACAAGCGTCATGAAATGTACCTTTCCGCTGGGCACGAGGAAGTGATGTGTGGGATTATTCAAGTCTTTGCTAAGGTCGAATATCTTGACGAAGTCTGACGTCACGAGGGCAAGTAGTATCTGCGATCCAGGAAGCCATAGTGCTTTGATGACGTAGTTGTTGCCTTCCAAGGCGGTGTTCAACACTAAGTGATCTGCTACAGCACCTGTTGACATATTATTAACATCTAATATTGTATCCACACTAAGAGCGTGTAGGTCAGGGGGTCGTCGGTAATAACTAAAACAAAGACTAATATTTTTTGCTACTTGTAGTAAACATACTTCTCTAACCTTTAATTGAAGTGAGGATGACTACTAAAAAATGATCATGATGATTACATAGCTAAATTAAACTAATTATTTAACTATAATGGCAATATTCAATCCAAGTATAAGACCACGCTCTACTGCCTTATAAAAACCAAC
>NC_051142.1:395526-419526 GCF_014839805.1 Manduca sexta | reverse complement strand
GTGGAAATTCGTAACTCGGTCGTGTTAGGTTATCTTCGTGAAAATAGCGTGGAATGGTATACTGTATGCCAGGGATGGCGTCATTATTTATAACAGACAGAAATTACATGTAAAGTACGATACAGGACCGGTTTTATCTAAATGAGTGACTCTTTTAGCGAGTTTTTTATGACCCAAATATGTTTTATTTAGCAAATTATTCGCGTGCACGAATTATTTTGTCACGTGTTGTTCGTGTCACGGACTGGTACGCGTGCCATTGGTTCGCCATTCCCGCTGTATGCCAATGTATATTGGATTAAACACGACGCTTTGTGTTACGTGCTTGTCACGCATTGGCGAACTAATGAGTGATACAGAATAAAGAACCTGAGATGTCGACTTTGTGGACATAACTTGTATTCAATATGTACCATGATATCCATCGGGAAATATGTGTCTATATTTCCCGATGGATATCTTCAAGTCACGAGTGAATAGGTATCTTCTAGGCAAGCTTCCACCATATACCACATCATCACTTACCATCAGGCGAGATAGTGGTCAAACGCAAGCCTATATGCTATAAAATAATGTACCACAATGGTGTCTTTAGAATGTTGTGTGATATCCGTACTTAAAAAAAAAAAAAAAAAAACATTTATCAGAGTCAAATGTAAATCGAGGACTTGCGACAGTAGTGGGTGGGAATATAAACTATTTATATAACTAACTTTACGTCCAACGTCAATTTGAGCAGAATTATATCATATTTACTTTGTATCCGCAGTGATTCGCGCTTCTATAATGTATTCATAGTAAATGTTAAAGCAGGCGCTTTAAAAGCACATTCGATTCTATTGAATTGCCTCGGTGGCATATTTGTGTAGCGTTTGCGGTACGACCATCGCTTTAAGATCCGGGATCGAATCCCGCGTCGAGCCAAATCTGGAATTTATGTCCGATTTTGCGATTGATCCGTCCGTAACATGGAACGCACATGAAAAATAGCCCTGGATGAAGTTCCGCCTACCCTATCACGGATAAAGGCGTGAGGTTTTTTTTTATATTCAACACGGCGCGCCTAGTCGACGCTAGGCATTACTGACATTAAAATAATACTGCAGTCAAAACGTCGGACATCCACTGCGGTATAACATTACAAGTGGAGCGCATTAGTCATCGCCTTCTAGATGAGTATACTGATGTAATGCCCTGAACCACAACAATCAACTATACTAACAAATTCATCAATATCCAGTTACACACATTGCTGTGAAACTTGTTTTGTTACTTGGTTCCTATGCAGTACTATATTCGATATCATGTGAATAATTTCTTTATTATACAAACCTACCCTCACTCTGTTATTATGTCCGGTTATTATCGCCAAAAATGAAGTTTTAGTTTAATATAATACATTAGTTAAAAAATAATTTCTCATGTAAGTGAATAATATAATTCTTTTTGAGAAATAAATATCTTAAACCAAATTCCCTCCGACGAGTTCGCTCTAGTTTAGAACAGGCGGTTGCCTGTTCTAAACTAGAGCGAACTCGTTAACTTTCGGACGGTTAACTTTCGGAAAACTTCACCACTCGCCACTGGTTAGTGGCGAGTGGTGAAGTTTTCCGAAAGTTAACCCGACAACGTTTAAGTAGGTACTAATGTGCATAAATTTGGACTGTAAATCGTTCTAATAATAAAATTTTACCTAAATTAGGGAAAGCCGGCAAGAATCGAGCTGTATGGACTCAGTCAATGCTGGCAACTAATAATGATTTATGTTTACGCGAATGTTAGACATTTAAATTAAACTATTTTACTTATTTTATCGCGGTTTTAATATTTTACTTTTCTCCCGACGTTTCGAAGACTTTGCAGCCTTCATGGACACGGGGGGGACTGAGGTATTGTTCATCCGAAAACTCAGTTAGGATATCTATCTACGTTTTACAAATATACAACTGTTTTAAAATTTTTTTAGCTGTTGGTGGTCCGATCTACGGAGAATGAGCTCAGTGTCTTGAAGTCTGGCAACTAATATTATGGATATGGCAAATGCTCGCCTAACAAATTGAATGTACGGTGTATCTAATGGAGAATTAATGTTGACAAGGTATAGGTTAAGATTCAACTATAGTGACTATTGCAATTGAACATAGTGAGCATTGTTTTCTTTATCCTGGTAAAGTGACTATAGCCTTGCGCATGAAATGCCAAGAAATATCTGCCCTTTGTTATAATTTACTTTGGTAATAGTTGTTTTGCTCTTCTAATATAATCTTACATATATTTATGCTGTAGATATAGCTTCCGTTGTCACGTCACGTCATTGAATACACGACAAATTACGAAACGTCAAATACATAATAGAGAAGATGCAATGTTTTTATTTATGTTTTCATTTGAATGAATTTCATATAGTATACATCACGATTATTAAAAAAGAAAATAATACTATAATTTATTGATGAACGAGAGAGGTTGCATCCCTCATCTGTGGTCAAAAAGTCTACCTAGCTGGTCACTTATTGGAAGTACATAATTGGTTATGATAAAACCTAAATCAAGTGGAGCAAGTTTCTAGCCTCGCACGTACGATTTTTGAAAGGCCGTAAAAAAAATACAATGGCATGGCAATTCTCGCACACATTGACTGACGAAACTTGCATCAAAAAGTTGTTGCAAGAAATGGCTCCTTTTTAGACGCTTTATGATCAACCTCATGTGTGTGGTCGCTATGCAGTCGGGTACAAGTAACAACAGGTCCTCCCACCAGCTAAGTGCATTAGTCATCGGTCTCTTAACAGGTACATTCATTCATATAATAAACCAATCTGAATTTCTACAGTATACATTTAAACACGTCCAATAAACTTCATAAAACCTGTGCAATATAAATTTTTATATAAAGTCGTATACATAATACCCGTCATTTTACGATACAATTTATTGGCCAAAATAATTTTGAGGGAACGGATAAAATCACCCCGTAAAAACCCTAATTCCTCTTTTGTATGGCACAGTCAATAAAAAATTAAGTTCTAAGTACTTTCATAGTAAATTAACCGCTGTTTTCAATAAACTATTCCAAACCCTTTTTTCAATCTATCGCGAAGGGCCAATGTGAACAAAGTTTTTAATGTGTTTACAAATTACGATTGCTTTATTCTCAAAATCTTATTTTAAAAATCGAACCTTAAGATTGCGATCTGTTATTGAAACCGTCGATATACAATTAAAATATAACATCAACATATTATTCAAATTCCAAGTACAATTTCGCAGTAAGTTAAGTCATTACCTTGAGCCTGAACGCAGGGAAGTAATATCCGTTACTGGGCTCTAGTGGGTGTCTTCCTTCAGCCTGCAGCAGCTTGCACGCGGTCACCAGTGCTTGCAGACGTGAGTTCGTGCGACCGTTCTTTATACAGATCAGAGTGCGCGTGAGTGCCGACTCGTAGCATGTGCGCAGCCATCTTGTGTACTCCGCTTCTGGACTGTGGTCTGTTGAAATTTTTTTTTTAAATCGAGATGGCAAAGTGATCTCAGCACCACCTGATAGTACAGGAGCCTTTTCAGATAGAGAGTTTACTGACAAGAGATGTTTTTAGACACCGCTACGCTGGCCTGTATGAAACCCGATCCTACACAGACGCGACAGAACGCGACAGTTACGTGGGCCACTATGGCGGGTTTTCCATCTTGTGTATGGTGGTCGCTATCCGAACGGATGTAAGTATCCCATAACCAGCAGTTGGAGTTGAATGTGTAATAGTTGGTAAATATGTTTATTATTTCGAAAATGACTCCCGAATGGATTTTTTATTTAACTCAGATAAGCCAAGTCCTTGATTAACACTAATTTACATTTTATTCTGGATTTTCATGGTGAAGCTTAAAGGAAAATAAAATTTTCATACTATCAAGAGATGCCAAATCTTTAGGAACCACAGCCATATATCATTACGCTATGACCAATAGGAGCGGAGCAGTAATAAAAAATGTTGCAAAAACGGGGTAACGTGATTGCGAGTGACTTTTATAACGGAAAACATTATCCCGGAAAAACTTTCACACGCGGGCGGACCTGCAGGCCAAAGCTAGTCATACTATATAAATAAGCCTTTAAATACGATGTGAACAATGTTTAACATATAAAAGGGAAGTTAATATTCATAAATGCTCAATAAAACCACATGACATGTGCCTTTGTTTTTTTTATACAATTGGATGTATTTGTGATTTAATTAATGAAACAAGCATTATCATATGTACCTATTTGCTTTGCTGTTTCCTATGCTATCGTTGTGCGAATTCAGGACTTCAGTAGTACTTAATCATAACATTGGTGGTGGTTATTTCTTATTTTTATTTTTACTAAGACTAGGAAAATAATAAATACATTTTGAATTTAATTTAATTTAATTTATACATAATAGCAAATATCCTGGTGTTTATGAAATACGATACTAATATTTTGAAGTCTTTAATTTGGTCCAATATTTCTGTATTTTGGAAATCTAGAGGATCCCGGTTTCTAACTCATAATTATCATGTTTTTATGATACCACACATTTAAGGATTTGCCTGTAAAATAAGTCTAATAATATTTAATTAATAGGTATTTTCTATATTTTGTATTATTGTATGCTGTCTGGTGTAGTACGTTGAGCCGGCTGAGGAGTGTTAGACTGCTGGTTCAATGCATAAATATTTTTATGTTGTGGTTTTTATTTTAGTTATTACTCATAAGCTATAACCTTTTTTACAGTGTTGGGTCAGAACTTATTTACACTCACATTTATTAGTTATCAGATGTTTTTATACCAAGAATAAACAAAGTGACTCACAAAGACCATAGTTAATAAACAAATAAAACAAAAGTTCATTTTGTTGCAGAAAATTAAAAATTAATTAGAGGATAAAATTGTGTTTTATTAATAGTGGAAAATGTTATTTTAATTATATTGGTAAATAATGTGTTTTTCATTTATTATTGTTCATTTATTATTATGCAAATTAAAATGTATATCCTGGTTAGGCAATGTTATACTATTATCGATAAATTATTTCAATCTAACACTGTACAAAAAATATAATATCTAAATAACCAAAAGAGAATTTCCTACTTGATATTCTTATATGGTAATTCACTGTTCTTATGTTAAAAGTGTAAATGCCCATGGTGGGCTAGAATTCTAAATATTTGTATTTTTAGAAAGAGATAAAATAAAGTATGAACAGCAATATGCATTATATTTTTTGTAGTCAGTGTCACTAACAAACATGAAAAGCAGCATCATTTTAATAGTATTATCTATTTACAGCTAAGTTTATTATTAGCTGAATATAATATAATGTAAGTGCTTCCCTATATAAATTAAAATGTTTATCTCATTTGTATGTCAAGTGTCAATCTAATAAATTTCATGTAATTAGCATTCATATACATTTTGTCATAAATAAATGGTAAATAATTTAAATTGAGACCACTGAACAAAAACATATACACACACTGCAACATGAGGAATAAAATTATTCTTCAGACTACTAAAACATTCATCAAATTAGTAATAATAGTTCAAATTCAATAATAAATCTCTTCAGTATGTTTGTTTATTTTGGGTCAGATGTTACAGATGTTAGTTCTAACAAGTGTCTGTGTACTAGTGACAACCCTAATTATGAAACACAAACACGAGTGTCCGAACGTGCAGCCGTGACCTTGGCTATGTTTACGCCACTGCCTTATACCCACAATGGAATATGGATGGACGAACCCTGCCGCGCAGCGAAAACTCCACAATTATATAAACTTTATATAAAACCAATTTGTATGTATTCGAAAACAATGGTTCGTGTTGCAACGACAACAATTACACAAGACGGCTGCCGCTCGCGGTCCGATCGAACGTTTATATAAGCAAATAAGACGTCACATGTCGCCAAATGTGATTTGCGAAAATATACCTTTGCACTGTCTCTCTGATATGTCGCACCGACGTAAACACTTCAACGACAGGCTATAAATGTCTCATTATCAAGTTTAATTAACATCTCGACAGGTGTAAGAGTACAAAATCAATATTTTTACGCCAAAATCACACTAGTACCACTTGGAAATATGCTCACCTGCTGGCTTCAGTGGCACAAATTCCTCGATCATATCACCCCGCTTCAGTAGTTCGGTGAATATGACTTCGATTGTGAGCAAAAGCGGCGTATAATTGTCCGTCTCCGCCTGAAATTGAAAGAAATAAGTAGAAACTAGAAATGTAACCTATGACGCAGTATAAATATGGTAAATGTATGCAAACATTACTATATAAACTTACCTCGAACATTTGCAGTATATCGGCAAGATTGTTAGCATGTTTTCTGGAGTTTAAAAACTCGTTTGCCTTGTTGCGTAGCTGCGCCGAGACCATTTTTGTTAAATTTTGTTGCACAGCAGCCATTTTTGTATTGAAAAGAACTTGTCAGTCAGATTATCATAGGCAACATTCTATAAACATTTCAAATGTTGCACTTATAAAAAATAAAGGAATATAGAATAAATAACATATCGTTCTGAAATAAATATTACTAAATATTTCTTAATATAACTTACAAAATTATTAGTAAAATCCAGATAAAATAATAGCCTACGTGGCTATTATTTTATCGTACGTGAATTAAGTACTAAGATTGAAATCATAACAGCTAGCCAGTTTTTAATTTGCCAATGGTATTTTTATGCCACATTCTTGATAGGGATAAGAAAAGTCTCGATACTATGGCTTTAGTGTCATTGCGATGTTTTGGCCCCAGCAAATTATTAATAATTATAGTTTTTAACGACATTAGGTGCTATATTTTCAATTTATAAATCTTTGCCTTTATCTAAAAAGAGGCAATGAAATAAAACATGACTTTTTATGATGTGGTCTGTGGAGCAAACTGATAAGGAATAGGTATTTCAAATGATATTCATGATGTAAATCGATAGTATCGACTGGTATGACATCTCTACTATAAAATTTGAGGTTATAATTTTATTTGTGGCGTTCAAAGCGAGCGGTGTTTGTTTTGAATTTGTTTTATGTGAATTTTTAGAGTATTATTGTCGATATACAGATAAGATGGACGGTGATTTGTACGACGAGTTTGGTAATTACATAGGGCCGGATCTAGAGTCGGATTCTGACGATGAACAAAGTGTTTACGGACAGGATAACCGGGATGTCGATGAGGAAGCGATGGAAGAGGACGAAGATGCTGATGCAGAGCCGGAAGCAGCCCCCATGTCTGTCGTACTGCATGAAGATAAAAGGTCTGTGATGATGGTGGCTGCAATTCTAAGATAATACCTTTTATTGTCAATGTAGTTGATGGAGGTTTTAACGGGGAAATCAGAATTTTAATGAACAAGGCGAGATTGTAGTCTGCAATTTTACTGACAGTAAAGGCTTTACCACTTAAATTCTATCGTAAAGGCTTTATAATCTACGTCATACGTCATTTTAAATACTTTGTAAAATTATACTTCTGTTCTATGCATTCTTATAAAAAATACCTTTTTCCCATATAGATACTATCCCCAAGCAGTGGAAGTATATGGACCAGATGTAGAGACAGTAGTCCAGGAGGAGGACACGCAGGCACTGGACAAACCGCTGGTGGAGCCCATAAAGCACAAGAAGTTCCAGGTGCAGGAGCAGCAGCTACCAGAGACAAATTATGACATGGAATACCTGGCCGACATGCTGGACAATACTAACTTGATGAGGAATGTCACACTGATGGGACACTTGCATAATGGTGAGAGATTTTTGGAGACTCTTTTTTTGTGTTTCTTATTTTTATGAAATAACTTAACCAAGCCAATAGGTACAGGTTATCTGATTATTAGGAATAGCGAATGGGGCATGAACATTTAATTTTTAGAATGGCGATTGCATTTACCTATTAAAGCTGCCAATAAAGATTAGGCTAGTTATATTAGGTTTTTATTTAAGATCAAGTAATACATAATATTATAGATTGTATACTGATGAATTTGGATTTTTAACTATATTTGTTGTAGAATGGGTTGTTGACAGACCCAACTCATAAGTTAAGATTCTCACTACTCTGAAGGACTTTTAAAAGTGTTTTAGCACATATCACATACAATAAGTGATTTTTAATTATTACATACAATTAATACCTTTATATTCCAGGTAAAACATCATTTGTGGACTGTCTCATGAGACAAACGCACCCTGGCACCATAAACAATGAGACTACAATCCCTATGCGGTATACGGACACATTGTTAGGTGGAGCAAGAGAGAGGAGTATCAATCAAGTCCATGCCGGTCACTCTACTCTTGAAGGATGTGAAGGGGAAGTCACATCTGCTGAACATAATGGACACTCCAGGACATGTCAACTTCAGCGATGAGGTGACTGCTGCTTTGAGGATATCTGATGGTAAGCATTTTATGATTTATCCTGCTATACCTTGCTATTAACATTATTGTTATTATTTGTTATCAAACAGGCAATACTTAATCCCAGTTTCATTTCCTAGCACAATATTATAACTCAGAATGTTTGTCTTTGTCAAACAATAAATTAAAAGTACCGACCATCTTGGTCTTAAGTATTGTGCACACAATTTCTGCTCATAACTTTAATAAAATACTCTTTCTCACATCATGTATTAATACAAATGCTGCACAGGGCCTTTGATTCCAAAAAGCACGATGGATCTAAACAGTTTTATTTTTCTACAGGTGCAGTCCTATTCGTGGGCGCGGCAGAAGAGCATAATACTAAACACGGAGCGTCTCCTTCGCCACGCGGTTCAGGAGCGTGTCCACCTGACGCTGTGCATCAACAAGATCGACCGCCTCATTCTGGAGCTGAAGCTGCCGCCCGCCGACGCGTACTACAAGCTGCGGCACATCGTGGATGAGTTAAACTCCATGCTGGAGACACATCAGCCGCAAGATAATCGGATGAGCCGGCTACCGTGTTCTCACCGTTGCTAGGTAATTAGTTTTGTATTTCTAAGGATGTGGAAGAAATCTTTTGTCTATAAAGCAGAATATAAATATAGTATAGTATTTGGTAAAGACACATAGAGGTACAGAAAGATATTAATACTGTGCATCAAATACACAGTGTACCCTTAACTTTTAGCTTAAGCTTCATAGAGTATTGTTTTATTCATTTGTATGATGTCTTGCTGTTGTGGATTTTTAATAATAATACCTTCTTTGTTACAATCAAAACCATATATTCACAGGTAACGTGTGCTTCGCGTCTTCTCTCTATGACGTGTGTTTCACGCTGGAGTCATTCGCGGCGATGTACGCGGCTGCCCACCCTGACTCGGGACTGCGCGCGGGCGACATGGCCGCGTGGCTGTGGGGCGACGTCTACTTCAACGCCAAGACGCGTCGGTTCAGCAGAAAACAGCCGCACGCGTCGGCACAGAGGAGCTTCGTCGAGTTCATACTGGAGCCGCTTTATAAGATATTTGCTCAGGTTTGTAGGAAGAATTTTGTTAGTTATCAATTTTGAGATTTTTTAAAACGGGTGACATTAACCAGAATGTAGGGGTGCTGCAATGCACAACAGGTCTAGACCGATTACTCTACTATTCTTTACTGCAAGCAAACAAAATGACCTCATTTTCCACACATCTACAAACAAATAAAATAGTATGTGTCACTAGTGAAGAGCTCTCGCGTTCCGGAATTTTGTACTTGAATGACAGTGTTTAATTATGGCGATTCGAAAATATTGGCCATATTCTACTACACTGTGGCAGAGACTGGTTAAACCTTTAACTAACACAATAGCGCGACTTTTAACGCCTAGATACGTAAAAGTGCAGCTTAGATCAATAACCTAATGACTTGACTAATTCGTCCTTCGTTCCAGGTGGTGGGTGACGTGGACGACACGCTTCCCGCGGTGCTCTCGGAGCTGGGCATCAAGCTGACCAAGCAGGAGGCCAAGCTCAACGTCAGACCACTGCTGAGGCTTGTGTGCAGCAGGTTCTTTGGGGATTTCAGGTAAGGCAACGTATTTTGTACATTGACAATGATGTAAAATGTGAAGGTGTTAAAACGGACTATAACTAACAGTAATTCAGTACGCCCGTCGAATGTTGTAATGGGCTTACACCGAGTCATATTATATAAGTCTTTGAATTTATGCATAAGTTACATTGGGCTGAAGTTAGCTACTTTAACTTTCTGCACATTTTCTTAACTATATATTTAAAAACAACGCCGCTCGCCACTATCTTCAATCGGCATAAAGCTATAATGTGAAGTTATCTGCAGAATAAACATGTGACCTAAACATATTTGCCGCGAGTGGTTTTCGTGGAGATGTTGGTGCGTCACGTGCCGTCGCCGCTGGACGGGTCCGGTCGCAAGGTGGCGCACTGCTACCGCGGCGCGAGCGGGCCCGTGCGCGACGACATGCTCGCCTGCGACCAGTCCGGCCGTCTCGTCGCGCACACCACCAAGATGTACCCCACCGACGACTGCACATTCTTCCTTGTGAGTTGTAGAGAATATATACTTTTGTGTTTAATAACTTGAATGTAAACTAAACTATACTGTGGAGCGAATACTGTCATGCAATTGTAAAGGTGATATGTTCTTTTAACTAAAAGAAGATCGTCAAGTAGGCAGTTGGTATACCATCAATAAATTGGCCAACAGTGGTTCGCTGTTAATGTCCCTAACTTCTATAGAGTGATGTGCAATGGAGATTAGTACTTGGTTGATGATAACAGGCTTATTAAGAATTCTATCTTCTATCTCACTTACGATCCCCGTCTCTATAGCATTCACGATGTTAATATGCTTTGGTATATTTGGTAATTGGTATTGCATTTGTCAGGTGTTAGCGCGCATAATGAGCGGCACGTTGTACGCGGGACAGACGGTGCGCGTGCTCGGCGAGAACTACAGCTCGCAGGACGAGGAGGACTCGCGCCTCATGAACGTGGGCCGCCTGTGGATATACGAGGCCAGGTACAAGGTGAGAGGCACCGAATAATACCTACAGTTTTATATATCTGGTCTGAAATTAGTTGCAAATACTAGTTGTAAATTTTAACAATGGACTTCTAAATAAACATCTACCAAAACATTCACAGATGCCTGTCAAATCTAAAGTTGAATAAAGATTGGGAAAGTAAGGAGGGTGTTTGGTCTTACGAAAATTAAAGATAATATTTTCCAAGACGAAATTGTGACGCAGAGGCCGTGTGTTCTGACACCTGTTCTGTACCTTCCGCCAGGTGGAGCTGAACCGCGTGCCGGCCGGATCCTGGGCGTTGATCGAGGGCATCGACCAGCCCATAGTGAAGACTTGCACGCTGGTCTCCGCCGAGGAGGACTGCGAGCTGCACACGTTCACGCCACTGCGTTTCAACACGCAGGCGGTCGTCAAGATAGCCGTGGAGCCGGTCAACCCCTCTGAGCTGCCGAAAATGTTGGACGGGTTAAGAAAGGTGAGTGGAACGATTATTCTGATAGATCTCTCGTATGAAAAGTTCATGTAGATTGTATGTACCACAGTGTCTATTCCTACAGCCAAGCAATATTCGATATTGCTGCTTGATAGACATTGTACACATTATTTCTTTGAGACTCAACATCTAATGTGTCGCAATGACGTGCCTAGAGTCGTGCGACGTAATTCAAAATTGGAATGGATTTGCTACTGTTTCTCTCTTTAAATGCCGTTTCATCTGGGTTATCATCAGACAACGGGATATGCTAGTCGTATTTTGTATTTGTATAAAATCTTATTGCTTATGCCCTACGTGGTAAGTAAGTTATTTTGTGTCCAGGTGAACAAGTCGTACCCGTTGTTGTCGACGCGCGTGGAGGAGTCCGGCGAGCACGTGATCCTCGGCACCGGCGAGCTCTACCTCGACTGCGTCATGCACGACCTCCGGAACATGTACTCAGAGATCGACATCAAAGGTACCACCAAACGTAGTACAAAGTAAAAGCATTTGTAGTAGGTTCACCAGCGGCTGGTTCCCCATACAGTGGGTATTGGTTGGTACAAATCTCGGATATGAAGTAAGAGGTTTTCTAATTACTCGATTTGATCTCCAACATTTCTTGAGTCCCTAACATGTACTGTATATGGGGATATATTCAATATGTTCAATTATTCATTGGGTTGTATATATCGATATTTTATATCGAGCTAAACATCGATACTATTCCCAAAAATATCGATAACACCAATCTGTATTTTGTCTAGTTGCCGACCCCGTGGTATCGTTCTGCGAGACCGTAGTAGAGACGTCATCGTTGAAATGCTTCGCGGAGACTCCGAACAAGCGCAATAAGTTGACGATGATCGCGGAGCCGCTGGAGCGAGGACTCGCCGAGGATATAGAGGCGGGCGCCGTCTGTGTCACGTGGGACAGGAAGCGGCTCGGCGAGTTCTTCCAGACCAAGTGAGTGCAGTGTCTTAGGGAGTGAGTGAATGAATGAGATTGTTTATCGAAAAGATTAGGAGATGTGGGGGATTGTTACTGAAGGTTGTTAACTAATTTCTTTCACGTAAAGTCGATAGCACAAATGACATGCAATAGCAACATTTCAAGAATGGAGTCTATGAATTTTTCTATGAGTAAATATAGTATGTTTGCATTCAATTGCTTTTCAATGTGAAGTACTAAAACCTCTTAATTATTACAGAAAAACTAGAATCTAAGAAAAACGTCAATATTTTATCGATTGTTTTAATGATTGAACATCTTTCAATTCAGATACGATTGGGACTTGCTAGCGGCGCGTTCGATATGGGCGTTCGGGCCGGACTCGACGGGGCCCAACATTCTAGTCGACGACACGCTGCCCTCAGAGGTCGATAAACATTTACTCGCCTCCGTCAAAGACAGCATTGTACAAGGTCAGTTTGGTTATTCCACTTTTATTAGACACCAGATTCCTGCCGACTTCCCTTTATACAGAATCTAATTATTATTAGAACGATTTGCAGACCGCATTTACTATTTTATTCTATTAGTATCTATATGTTGTGTTGGGTTCCCATTTGGAAAATGTCACCTTTCGCCACTATTAGTCACAAGAGTTTTTTTTACGTTACTTGGGTGCACCATAATATAGAAACGGTTTTGAGTCCAACCTTTTTAATGTTAAAATACCTAAGTTATTATCAAGTAAAATTATTTAAACAAACTTATTGGGATCAATGAATGTATTTACATAGCAGCACTGTCCACCAGTGGATCAATTACTTCTATACTCTATTTAAATTATCTACAGGTTTTCAATGGGGTACGAGAGAAGGTCCATTATGCGAGGAGCCAATACGAAACGTAAAGTTTAAGATATTGGATGCTGTGATAGCACAGGAGCCGCTGCACAGAGGAGGCGGACAAATTATACCCACCGCGAGAAGAGTAAGTTTATTTAATTATAACAGGGAAATTGCTCTCAATCAATCATCTTTTAGCAAAATTTTGTGTGCATGACTGTACAAAATGTGGTTGTTGTTTTAGACCTACTTTGTACAATACTGGATTAGTCTTTGTACAAAGTAGGTTTGTTTTTCAAGAAAGAATAGAAGGCGTAATACAATAACAAAAGACGAGAAAGTTTTTGCTTCCAATATAAATAATTTGCGAAGTACACAATAACATGACAAGAAAATCGTTATGATTAGTTCTCCCATTATTGTCTATCCACAGGTAGCATACTCAGCGTTCCTGATGGCCACGCCTCGTCTGATGGAGCCGTACTTGTTCGTGGAGGTGCAGGCGCCCGCTGACTGCGTTTCCGCCGTCTACACAGTGCTAGCCAAGAGGAGAGGTAATGTGTACTCTTGGGAATTGACTGTTAGAAAATAGATGTTGATATTTGAGCATACCTGTGGTAGCCAAAGCAGAATAAATGTGAGCCTTTGTACACGATTTAATATAGAGATGTGGGATTGATTTCGTCAATAAAAATAAAATTTCTTGTGTTCGCCAACTTTACATTGTTTTATAGTACAGTCTATCTGTGCTATAGAGGTAAAATTATAGTCAACCTCGATATCATCTTTCCCACACAATATTTTTTACTTCCATATTATACTATTTTCAATGTAGTGTACTGTCCGCAGGTCACGTGACGCAGGACGCGCCCGTGCCCGGCTCCCCGCTGTACACTATCAAAGCGTTCGTGCCAGCCATCGACTCGTTTGGCTTCGAGACGGACCTGCGCACACACACGCAAGGCCAGGCGTTCTGCCTGCAGGTGTTCCACCATTGGCAGATAGTTCCTGGTGACCCGCTAGACAAGACTATTGTTATACGGTGAGTGGGTTGCGGTCTCATAAGTTACATGAGCTTATAAGGCACATTGTATTTAGAAGCACTTGTTCTTGCGAGTACTTATCGTTATATTGCAACCTATATTTATTACAAACTATATTACTAGTCACCACACTGAATTGGTCATGGTCAGCATCCCATAGTAATTAATTTAATTTGCAATTTAACGACGGTTACAGCAAGTGTTAAGATTTCGTAATATGCTCACAGTGATGTGTTCTAATTAGCATTTCCTTGCAGACCCCTGGAGCCGCAGCCGGCCACGCACCTCGCCCGTGAGTTCATGATCAAGACGCGCCGGCGCAAGGGTCTCAGCGAAGATGTCTCCATCAACAAGTTCTTCGACGATCCTATGTTGCTGGAACTTGCCCGCCAAGACGTGCAGTTGAACTAATGTACCTGGTTTACGAGTTGGTAGACTCGCCAAATTATGGTTTATAGTATTGATATATGTAATGTAATATAGGCAATCTCGATGTACGCCCACGTGACTCATTCCAATGCGATATGGATTTTAATAAAAGGAATTTTAATTGACTGTGTTTGATCTTTTGATTACCTATAAATTGTAATATGCTAGCTGGGATCCTCGGCTGGGATCAACCTTGAACCGGCAAGTTACCATTCCTCAATGTTTTCAATAATAGTGTGCCCTATATATTCCAAAACGGCTGAAGCCATTTTAGAGGATTTTTTAGGTAAAGATACCACTTGAAGTTATGTGGCTATGATAATTAATGAAACCTATGCGAAGCCGGGGCGAGTCGCTAATCTTCAATATAATAATAATTATTATTGAATATAATATTATGGCTAAAATTGTTTTATCCACACATTAAGCTTTGTTTATGGTCAATATGTAGCATAAACTTTTTTTTTTTTTTGGTTTGATTTACTCCTTAAGGAGAAGGCAAAGGCTCTCAGCCATACAGCCTGTAGCATAAACTTCGATGTCAAGTATCATCTGTCATTTGTCAAAATAAATTAACAGCGTGAGCGTGTTTATCAAATGACCGCGTGAAAATAATTTAGATAAAAAAGTTTTCAATAACAATATTAATACACTTAAAGTATTAGAAGTCTTTATTGGGTTATTTGTGATAATTTAAACAGAAGTAATGGCTCGCGGAAAGGATAAAAAAAAGTGAGTATGGTTAGAATGTGGATTGCTTGTTTAATTTTTGTATTTTTACGAAGAAAGACGGTAAGTAGTGAATTAATATTTTAGATTCCGTCAAAATTTACCCCTTTGAAACATATATGTAAACGTAAATCTAGTAAATCATCTATAAAGCAGCAAAGGTTTCACGAAAAACCTACGTAAATTAGTTCTAATTAGTACAGTCATAGATTAAATGATTTTTTATTAGACTAATTAAGAAATATGTTATGTCTAGACGTAAGTTAGAGAAGAAACAAGAAGGAGATGACGTGCCAAAAAAGATACCCCACACACTCGAATCACTCCGAGAGAAGGATGAGACTATGCTGGCCAATGTGGAGGTCGAGGAGCAGGAAGAGGTAATACTTTATTAATTGAACTACTAAGATGTCTATATTATGGATCTAAATAAAACATTCAAGTCAAAATTCAATCATAAGAGTATGATTATTGGTAATGCAAATATTAACAAATTTTGTAACTAAAAAAAATGTCTAACATCCATAATTCAAAAAGGGAATAATGATGGCTTTTACATATTAAAAAAAAAACTTAATTTGTTATATTTTAGCCAAATGACATCATATTAAAACATACAGGGCTCTCAGTCTGTAAATGCAGTTTATAAAAGCAACATAAGTATAAAGTGACAAGCAATAGCTATAACTATTTTTTCCAGGCACAAAAAGACATGGAACTTGACGAATTGTCCTCATACTACCAGAATTCTTATGAACCAAAAGTCCTTATAACATACTCGGACAACCCGCACAATAAGACTAGGATATTTGGCAAAGAGCTGATGAGGATCATACCCAACTCTATCTCTAGATATAGGCAGAGGTGAGTGTAATAAATTTACTAGCTTTTGTGGTTCAATGGTATTGTTTATTTGATGATTAGTAAGTTATAATCTCTGTATGAAGTTTATTTCTATTAAAATAGAAATAAACTTCAGTCAGAAATCTTTCAGACAGGAAGACTAGATCTAGCCGTATGTCAGATCAGATTTGATTTGTTCAGAAGATGAAACTCCAATTATATTTTTAGTTTTAAATTGGAGCTTGCAGATCTAGCTGCATGAGTTTGTTCTTGGAGTGAAGCAGGGCCTTAGCTAGACTTGAATTTAAGGTAGGGCAGCTGTTTTTACAAGCAGGGCGGAAATAAAAATGTCACTAGATCTGATCTGCTCAATCGATTTTTGGTTTCCTTAAAATGTGAAGATGAGCAAAAAAAAAAAAAGGCTAATTAACTTATGTAATTGTTAAGGTAATATACAGATTGTAACAAAATTCCCATAAATCTCGAAAGAGGGTGTTTCACCCATCAATACGAATAACTCTTACTATGGGACCAACTTCCAAATCGTGAAATGAAACCGCTGCTCCATATATATTCATTGAGTCGTAATGTACAATTTTGTTGATTATTAAGGTAGGGCATTAGTATTTTAAGGTAGGGCATTAGCATTTTAAGGTAGGGCATTGCCCCTCAATGCCCCCCCTAGCTACGGCCCTGGAGTGAAGTCAGAATTTCAGTACAGCAGTGCTCTAAGGTTCTGGGTTTGAATCCAGGGTCGAGCAAAGTGATATTTGGATTTTTCTGCTCAGTATAGGCTGCTGGAGTGTAGAATATGCCAATAGACTCGCCCTCTATTACATCATGGGATAGAACACACTTGGCGGAAAGAGGGTGCTCTGGTTGCGCCTCTGCATAAACTTTCGGGCATAAATACGTGAAGCATGTGTGTGTGTGTGTGTGTGTAAAGTCAGATTTTTAGGGTTTCATACACATCTTTGAAAAAAATAACATGTTTTGTTACCGATAAATCTGTAAATTGTTACCGTCTTACTGCTGTAAATATTTGAGATTAATTTGCATGTCGTGGGCTCAAAAGCTCCATATATTTTGAATATCTTTAAATTTTCTAATTAACATTACTTCTAAACTCAGGTCATCAGTAAAACGTATAGTACAGTCAGCAATCCGGGAAGACGTGACAGATGTAATCATTGTAAATGAGAATCAGAAGCAGCCTAACGGTTTCCTACTGATCCACTTGCCAGACGGACCCACGGCCCACTTCAGGCTCTCCAGCTGTAAGATAACTGCAGAATTGAGGAAGGATTATAAAGAAATCACTACTCATAGGCCAGAGGTGGGTGCTGTTACCTTACTCTTTTGTGGTTCAATGTTGTTTCCTTGATGATTGGCAAATAATAATTCCAGTCAACAGTTTATTCTTATTTTAACATATACTTATTTCAAGCTTATTGAGCCCTATGCCAGATCAGATTTGACCTGTTTAGGGGATGAAGTGTTTTCTTAATTACACATAATGTATGGTGAGCAAAATTGTGCGCATTAGCTGACTGTCAGTTCATATAAAGTATTTGTCAACACATTTTTCAAATATTATAACTAAAATTCTATCATAAGATTTTAAGGAGCTATATGTAATTTATAATGACAACACGGCAGGTGATACTGAACAACTTCAGCACGCGGCTGGGTCTGACGGTGGGGCGCATGCTTGGCGCGCTGTTCCACTACGAGCCACAGTTCCGTGGCCGGCGCGCAGTCACCTTCCACAACCAACGCGACTACATATTCTTTAGGCATCATCGGTGGGTAGTTTATGTAGCAGAAGACATCGTTAGGTCATCAATCATACAATACTTGAGAGTGAATATTACACATTGCGTTATACATAGGGAATGAAGATGGCATAGCTGTATAAGTTATCTATGGAGCCGAAGCTAACCAGTTACATCTATTAAAACCAATGTATAATATTTATAGCTGAATACCTAGAAACTGTAAATGTTATTTATAGAAGAAAAAGCTAAGATTTGGCACTATTTTCCTAAGTATATTTATTATTAATCAAGTAAAATAGACTTATTTATTGAGACACTTATAGAATTCCTGTGTAAGTAATCAGAAACAAAAACAGTTTTTATTTGTGCTTATAATATTGTTTAAAAGCTATGTATAATGTAATATTATCTATTTCCCAGATACGAGTTCACCTCAGACGGCAAACGCGCCAAGCTGCGCGAGCTGGGTCCCAGATTCACACTCAAGCTGATTTCGCTGCAGCAGGGCACATTCGACTCCAAGCGTGGAGATTACGAATGGATCATCGCAGGCCGTCGACACCAGATGGAAACTTCGCGCAGACGATTTTTCTTATAGCTTAATATACTGTTTTATGATAAAGGATTGTTTGTTTTCATCTATTATTACACAAAGAAAACCCTCACAAGCTAAAGTTGTAAAGCGAATGACCTACTGGTCTCTTTGCTTTCAATCATATTATTAATAGCCATATCAAGCAAAGGATCGGTTTTTTGGAGCAAAAATACCTATTGTTTAAATCTATGCGTAGTACTGAATCGATCCAGAAAATTGATATTGCATCCTTGAAAAATTGTAATTTAACTTTATCGAGCTATAAAATTACTACGAAGGTCGTCATTAATCAATTTCTGAAATAAATGTCTTTTTGTATACCTCATAGTTAGGTAAAAAACAGTTTACAATGATTAAAGATTGAATATTATGGAGACCTTTTTATTTCCCATTTTCTAAAATAGGAACTCAAAAGAAAAATCGGAAAATATATCGATTATAAAAAAAATTATATTTTAGATCATTTTTTTGACTAAATTAATTTCTCAGATCGATTAGAATCGATTTACGAAAAGATGTTTTTCGGAAAGAATCGCCATCCCTCGTTACAAATTCTAAGATAACTGCCAACTGCTAAGAATTCATGATTGTTTTGGGTGGTGATTTGTAATGTATACTGCATTTGAGCTCTCGGGTTCCAATCCAGGGTCCAGCAGTGATATTAGGTTTTTATATTTAGTATAAGCCCAGTTTACCCAAAATGCAGGTAAGTTCGCCTCCAATCACACTTTCAAATGTTTTACACAACATGGTGAACGGTGGGTGCATTAGTTCCTCTACCTTATCTCCTCGGAGATAAAAGGCATGTATGAATAAAACTCTTTCAAAGTCTTTAAACTTTTTTTTTTATTATAATAAATACTTTTTTCTAAATGTCTGTTTGCAAAGCACAACTTCCGGGTGAGGTGAGTTGATACGCTTGCGTAATATATTAAACAAATATATGCTAGCTGTTCGGTATAGGCAATGACAATGCCGAATTAGTGGTAGGGTAGTTATTTTCGCAGTTGAAGAAAAACGTAAAATAATTAATAATCATGGATATTTCGGCCTTTAAAATTTAATATGACGAAATTTTAAAGGCAGAAATATCCATGATTATTAATTATTTTTACATTTTCTTCAACTGCGAGAACTAATCACTAACTAGACGTGAATTTAAATTCTTTACTTGCCAATACTTGTTTAGTTACCCAGATTAAAGCCGAAACAAAATGTATGAAAATGGACCTTGAGCTACCACCTTAAATTACCAATTTTATGCCCACTTTGAGCGTCAGGCAAAAATTATAGTCATTCTTAGTAAATATTTTGGAATAAACAAGTAGTTTAGTGTATTGTTGCATATCAATAATCAGCTATTGATAGATTATCGATTATCTATCGATAGTGAAGGTGAGAGCAATGGTCCATCGATATTATTCACATGCCAATACTGTTGATACTATTGTAATAGTAATGCATTCAATAGTATGAATATTCTCAGAACAATGAGATACCTAATATTGTGAAAACTATTGGTTTTAACCAAAACCTATCAATACTATTGAATGCATATTTTGAAGTATCGAAGCCAATACCTATTTGATAATATTGCTAATATAAATAATACTATAGTCTATTTTTAAATATCTATTATTATAGATAAACAATATATTATAACAAAAAACTTAATTTTTAAAAACGCCTATTCAAACAACGGCTGTAGTAACAGGAACATTTGCCGCAAAGCGCAGTCATGTCAGGAGCTTTCATCTTTCTGATGTGTAAAGTATGAACTGAGTACCACTTTCCTTGCAGCGATTCCCCAAAGCACAAGGTAGTGGGTCATTAGGGAAACAATTCTTCGCGCAAGATGTGCCATCTGCGACTTGAACAGCTTCAGCTAAATTAATGTTGAATATGGTGCGGATCAGATTCCGCGCATTGGAATTCTGCCTCTCGATCTCTTGCCCTCAATTCGTCTGGTCATTATCAATTTCTGGAGGTCATGACCTGGTTTGCGGGCGATATGGTTAAGAAACTCAAGGATTTTCCTCAGACAAATTTTGGAGAGCGTCGGTTTTTTGTCAAGCTTTAGCTTTTCGAGGATAGAGGTTGGTCCTAAATGCCCTCCATAGAATTTGGTGCATTCCTGCAGCATCACATTTCAAAGGCATCTACGCGATGGCGGTCTCTAGCTTTTAGTGTCCACATTAGCTTTGCTAGATCCGTTGTTGGTAATGCCAGAACCCAGGTACATGAAGTGGTCATCGGTTTCTAGTTTGAGTATCCCATTGAGCTAAACTAGAGTTTAGCAGCTATCACTGTCCCTTTTTATTTGCAATTGCTGTGTCCAGATGCACCGTGATATCCCCATTTACTGGCAGGGGGGGGGGGGGGGGAACAATTTTAATGACTATAAAGTAACATTCATAATTGATCGGAGTTTGAGTTTTCCTTCGCATTCAGTTATCGCCATGTCTTGTTTTTCTATGTAGCAGTCTTGTTTCCCATTCTGCACTAATACATATGATGGGAAATATGACACTTCATATCTTTTATTTCCTTTCTCAAGGTAATATGGTACCATTTGGATAATTTGTAAAGATGTTACAATACTCAATGCTTTGTGAGCATAGCAAGCTTTATTTTGAATTTAGGCTGTCTCGGAGCATTGGAGCATCTTCAGTATGTTAGTTAAGGTGCTTTACTAACTCAGTAAGGTAGACCAGGGTTTTATTTTCATCAGCTTTTTTGGCCAATGCATAAAGATTCCATTCTTGTTTCTTAGTGCACTCTATGTACCTGGAACAATAACAAAATCTTGTAATACAAAGTAGATTTCGATTGTACGTAATGTGAAAAATTGAATGTGTGTAAACTACATAACACCAGAAAAATAAAAACAAGCCACAAGGTTAGATAATTTGTTATATATAACGACGCCGCCCCAACGGCCATTATTTAAATAAACGAACCCAATTTCAATCTTTGATCTGATACAGTACAGTATTGTAAGCATGCAAAAAACAAGACTTCCGAGTGGCCTAGAAACCGGCAGTAGATACAGCAATTTTCAAGCAGTTTAGTTTATCTTGTAGTGAGTCTATATAACCGAGGAGGCGACGCCTGCGCCCTGCGTCTCGTTTTTAAAAGCGTGCGCTACGAAACGCACACCCATAGGAACGAAACGCGTGATGAGCGGCGGTTGGTAGCTTTTTATCTGAAGCTGGCACTACACTTGGCGTATTCGTCCAAATATTTGCACCTTTTGGCAAGACAATATCGACTTTGTGTTCTTATATCTATATTTGCTCAAATTTGACAAGTGTGGTGCCAGCATAATAACAAATAGCAAACATATTTACAAAGCAAAGATAGTTTGACATCGTCGTCGACATAGATTTGCGATGCCCAATGATATCCCATGTCATAGAAAGAAAGTTTTTACTTTTATGATACCTAATTTAGTATCTGCATGCATGGTAATATGTAAAAAGTAGTAGAAATTTGTGCATAATCAAAATACTTACATTATAAATTTCTCTTTCTAATGACTTCCAATGCAATTGATGATCTGAAAATAAATAAAAGATTGTTAATACAATTTTCTAGTAAATAATTTTGGTTACGTTTCTCTAGTTTTAATCAGACGTGAGTGTTGGTCAACATGATTTGATTGGGTTCAAGCTCTGTTGAGGGAGACCTGAAGGTCTGGTCATCATGTTGTACAAAATATCTATTGTATATTAAAAATAATTTTCAAATTGCGAATAGTACATTATATTATATTCAACATATTATCATACTTACATTATTAGGTGTCAGAAGCAGGTCATCTTCAACAGTTTGGAAAGGAAATCTTGGTGAGAGTTCTGTGTTCAGCAATGGGTATCCTTTGGATGACTGTGACGATTTTTCTGTTTTCTTAGTATCTGTAATAAAAAAAAATGGATGTAAAAATCGTATTATTGTTTTAAGCCCTATAAATTCAGTAATTATAATCAGACGTGAGTGTTGGTCAACATGATTTGATTGGGTTCGCTCTGTTGAGGGAGACCTGATGGTCTGGTCATCATTTTGGACTATAACTATTTACAAGATAACAATATGTAGCCATTTATATGTTTTTTAAAACAAGTTTTAAATTATGAATCTTACATAATTTTCATACTCACTTTGTATTATTAAAGTTGCGCAGATATTCTTGCACATAATTTTTCTAGGATCTGTAACAAAAAAATAAATAATGTAAAAATCGATTAACACAAAAGTTTGAATTTATTGTTTGTTAATAATAAATCAGACGTGAGTGTTGGTCAACATGATTTGATTGGGTTCGCTCTGTTGAGGGAGACCTGAAGGTCTAGTCATCATTTTAAAATCATTATATCAGTAGATAAACATATATTTCTTAAATTGAATTAATTGCAAAATTAATGGGGTTGGCAAGAAATCTGTTATCATTTAATGATTGTTCAAAAGATCTATTATAAATCCCCAACAATAGAAAAAATAAATCAATGAGAACAAAGTCAGTGGCTTCATGCAAGTATTTTTATTATTCTAGAAGATTAAACTTACATTTCAATCTTTAAACAGTCCATCCAAAAACTCAGTCATCTGTAAGAGAAATAATACTATTTTAGACTTTAATCCCACATCAAATGTTTTTTGTTTGTAAAAGTATAATCAGACGTGAGTGTTGGTCAACATGATTGATTGGGTTCGCTCTGTTGAGGGAGACCTGAAGGTCTGGTCATCATTTAAATCCATAAAGTTACTATCATAGAAATAGTTGGATACTAAAAGTCATTTGAAATTGAACGTTTATTTATAGAATTTTTAAGGGAAACATACCAGCAATAATGAATAACATAAAAATAAAGTAAATTAAGTAGTACATGGCTCAATTAAGTTTCCACAATTAATTAGCTCTTTACAACATAAAACTGAGAAAACTGTTAAATATTTTCCAACATAAGGAAGGAAAGACAACATAGATGTAATAAATAAAACTTTATTTACACTAAAAACATCTGACATACCAAATAATTTTAACATAACTTACCTAATCATTAAATTTCTTTCTTGTATTTCAAGTGTTCTACACGACCTGTTAACCAAAACAAAAGGATTACAAAGAGTCACTATAATGATTATTACTACCATTGTCTGTGTTTTCAGACAGCGGAACGCGAATTTTGTTCGTCACAATCATTCAGGCGAACGATGTAATCATCATAAAAATATAACAATTTTATGATAGCCAATTAGTGTTGCCAATTGTCTGAAATAATGGATAGTCGCATACTGG